>NC_060190.1:12842185-13142185 GCF_021184085.1 Oncorhynchus gorbuscha | reverse complement strand
ATGACAAACATATCCAGGTGTTAGAATAGCCAAGTCAAAGTCCAGACCTGAATCCAATCGAGAATCTGTGGAAAGAACTGAAAACTGCTGTTCACAAATGCTCTCCATCCAACCTCACTGAGCTCGAGCTGTTTTGCAAGGAGGAATGGGAAAAAAATTCAGTCTCTCGATGTGCAAAACTGATAGAGACATACCCCAAGTGACTTACAGCTGTAATTGCAGCAAAAGGTGGCGCTACAAAGTATTAACTTAAGGGGGCTGAATAATTTTGCACTCCCAATTTTTAAGTTTTTGAATTGTTAAAAAAGTTTGAAATATCCAATAAATGTCGTTCCACTTCATGATTGTGTCCCACTTGTTGTTGATTCTTCACAAAAAATACAGTTTTATATCTTTATGTTTGAAGCCTGAAATGTGGCAAAAGGTCGCAAAGTTCAAGGGGGCCGAATACTTTCGCAAGGCACTGTAAGTACAACTTGGCGCGAATATTGCATTTACAATGGCCTCAGCATCAGAAAGTGAAGGCGGAGAGCTATAAAGGATGCTGGAGAGTTAGTGTCAATCAAAAGTGAAGCCCTACAATTTAGAGAATAAAAAGTCTGCTTTGGGCTATGTGAGTCCTGCCCATGATTGAATCTTAACATCTTCACTACGGTCACTTTATTTTTCCCTGCTACACACTCCAGGCTTGTTTATAACAACCAGGACACTTGAGTGGACACCAGCCAACCAGGACACATGAGTGTGGACACCAGCCAAACAGGACACATGAGTAGACACCAGCCAATCAGAACACATGAGTGGGGAACCAGCCAACCAGGACACATGAGTGGGGAACCAGCCAACCAGGACACATGAGTGGGGAACCAGCCAACCAGGACACGTGAGTGGGGAACCAGCCAACCAGGACACGTGAGTAGGGAACCAGCCAACCAGGACACATGAGTGTGGACACCAGCCAACCAGGACACATGAGTGTGGACACCAGCCAACCAGGACACATGAGTGTGGACACCAGCCAACCAGGACACATGAGTGGGGAACCAGCCAACCAGGACACGTGAGTGGGGAACCAGCCAATCAGGACACATGAGTTGGGAACCAGCCCTGCCAGGATGTTGTTGTGTATTGTTGGGGCCAAACATGTCAACGGCTAACATCTAACGCTCCCCCCATAGAGCTCCATTGTAATTGATTGACTGCAGGTGTGCATGCTTAGCAGTGACCTGCCTCTACTCTGGCCCCAGCTCAGCCACTGCAGCCTGGGGCTAAATCCACAACCCACAGATGGTGCAGTGACGCTAAGGCAGCGTATGGGCACAGGGAGTTTGCCTTGTTAATACGGTGCATGCGTGGTGTCATGTCAGGTGCCAATGTGAATTTAGGATGATGAACCACAGATGATGGACTGAAGGCTCTGTTTTAGTCAGATTAAACTGCTACTAGTCTACTCCCACTCCAAGTTAAAGCTGAGCCCTCATGTCTCCCTCTTACAAAGCCGAAGACTGCGTTTCAAACCTACTCCCAACCAATCATTAATTCATACCAACAAACTCCTTCAGCCCCCCGTGTGTCACTGTTGGCTCACTGTCTGTGTGAATATGTGTGTGTTGAATTATAGATAGGAGAAAAGTAAGTGCACGTGCAGAAGTGCACGTTTCCTAAATACTTACAGGAAATGGATTGTGAACTCAACTAGTCTACCTCATGTAACTGTGGCAGTTGTTTTCGGTCTTGATGTCTCATTACTTTATGCTAATATAACGGCTAACAAGTACAGCAAGTTCTCACATCAAGGATTTCATTTGATGGAAAGAAAAGCTACCCAGGGATGGAGAGACAAGTTGACAGTGGGAGTTAAAGAATATCATGTTATTCTATACAGTATGTATAGAACACCTTCTCCCCCTCTCTCTTTCAGGCTGTGAGGGGGTCCTGAAGACCACACTGGGAGCTTGCAGTATCACACAGCGTCCCTATGAGACCGACAACGGTTACTACTACCAGGTACATAATGTGTGTGTGCCCTTTCGCCAGGCCAGCCTCTATAGTTTACCTCTTTTCATTACCAAGTCAAAAGTCAGGTGAAACCCTCAAACTATATTGTTTTCTTGTAACATGGGAGCTTTGACTTTCTAAGCCCTTCATCCCAAATCAGACCCATAATGTGGTTACATTTTTACACTGTCTTTTCTCTCCCTGCACGGATAAACCTAGATTAATGTCAGCATGTGAATCTGGACATAAACTAGCCAGAGTCAAGGCAAACTCCCACACAATGGATTAACAGGCATCACATCAAATATAGTGAGTTGTACCATACCTTTACAAATGTATGTCTTTACCAACGTTTACTTATTTTGATTTTATTGTAGGCCTAGTAGTTTACTTCAAAATTAAATTTCATAACATGTTTGTGTAATTACCGAGTACAATTTTTCAGCTTAAGTACCTCATGTGACCAGAGGGTGGCGTACTTTATCCATTCCATTGCCAAAGAGTAGTAACAGTAGCTGGCCCAGATTCTCTCCAGCCCAGCCCCATTCTTTAGACATGGCCTTTGTTTCACGCTTCTCTCTCATTTAAGGTCAGTAAACTAAGATAATTGGCTTATGTCATGGAGGGGTGTACAGAGTCTATAACATTGTTCCCAAGTGATGCCGCCCAAGCTTTCACCACACTGGAGCAGACCTGGGTTCACATATTATTTAGAATCATTTCCACCTGGCACTCTAGGCAGGCTAGAGCAATCGCTGAATGTATTTGAAAGATTTCAAATAGTATTTGAACCAAGGTCTGCATTGGAGATGAAGATCCCCATATTAGGTGTTACAGGATGTGTCATTGTAATGTCCCACTCATTGGGTCATCTCTGGGGAAACAGGATATGGTGTGGTAACGATTTATACCACGACACTAGACCAGGGGGTCTCTCTGTTTATGTAAGCAATGTTAAAGCATTTATTTAATGTCAGTGGGTATTAACTAGTGAATGTTTTGTGTTTCTGTTTTCAATTGTGCCAGTGTATCCTTTTATATAAGCCCTCTCTGTGAGTACCCAGATTGAGAGCGTTTTTTTCTTCTGCTGCAAATGCATTATCCACATGGAGAAATATATCAAATCAAATATATTTATATAGCCCTTCTTACATCAGCTGATATCTCAAAGTGCTGTACAGACACCCAGCCTAAAACCCCAAACAGCAAGGAATGCAGGTGTAGAAGCACGGTGGCTAGGAAAAACTCCCTAGAAAAGGCCAAAACCTAGGAAGAAACCTAGAGAGGAACCAGGCTATGAGGGACGGCCAGTCCTCTTCTGTCTGTGCCGGGTGGAGATTATAACAGAACATGGCCAAGATGTTCAAATGTTCATAAATGACCAGCATGGTCAAATAATAATAATCACGGTAGTTGTCGAGGGTGCAGCAAGTCAGCACCTCAGGAGTAAATGTCAGTCGGCTTTTCATAGCCGATCATTAAGAGTATCTCTACCGCCCCTGCTGTCTCTAGAGAGTTGAAAACGGCAGGTCTGGGACAGGTAGCACGTCCGGTGAACAGGTCAGGGTTCCATAGCCGCAGGCAGAACAGTTGAAACTGGAGCAGCAGCACGGCCAGGTGGACTGGGGACAGCAAGGAGTCATCATGCCAGGTAGTCCTGAGGCATGGTCCTAGGGCTCAGGTCCTCCAAGAGAGAGAAAGAGAGAATTAGAGAGAGCATACTTAAATTCACACAGGACACCGGATAAGACAGGAGAAATACCCCAGATATAACAAACTGACCCTAGCCCCCCGACACATAAACTACTGCAGCATAAATACTGGAGGCTGAGACAGGAGGGGTCAGGAGACACTGTGGCCCCATCTGATGATACCCCCGGACAGGGCCAAACAGGAAGGATATAACCCCACCCACTTTGCCAAAGCACAGCCCCCACACCACTAGAGAGATATCTTCAACCACCAACTTACCATCCTGAGACAAGGCCGAGTATAGCCCACAAAGATCTCCGTCACGGCACAACCCGGGGGGGGGGGGTGCCAACCCAGACAGGAAGATCACGTCAGTGACTCAACCCACTCAAGTGACGCACCCCTCCTAGGGACAGCATGAAAATATATATATATACACTCTTGAAATATATACAAAGCCTGTAATTGAATACATAGCCATCACCTGCAGTCAATGAAATAGCTTTTGTAAAGTGACTCTGACATTACAAAATGCCTCTCTCGTCTTCACTGGAAATGTCATTGAACTCAGGTAGTCTCATTCACAAGGCAATGGAACTGTATGACCTTGGTGGTATATGTAGTAGTTAAACTGAAGTTGACTCAATTCCCCCATACAGTTGAAGCTATAAATCCAACACACACACACACTCACAGAGGCTATAGTGTCTGGTTGATTTACAGCTGACCTAATACATGGGAATAGTTTGCTGTTTGTGCCGTGTTCCAAAGAGAAAAATGTCATCACTATGGCCATGGGTGGAATGGTGTGGGGCCCAACTTATAAAGACACACAGAGTTCCCTTACTACCCTACACTCAATGTGTGCGTGAACGTGTATGTGTGTGTGTAGGTGCGTGTGTGTAGGTGCGTGTGTGTGTGTGAGTCGGCCTGGTCCTAGATAAAGATGGTTCCAGTTCCAGGGGCTGACTTGCAACCAGATGGTCATGTATAATTGATCCCGTTCACTTCTCCCTCCTCTAGTGTCTACTCAACCTGTTGCACTAGATGCTGGGAGAGGTTGGGTGTCTCATACCAGGTATAGGCACAGGTAGCTGTGGTGAACAGGGAATGTACCTTTTAGCCGAACGTATATACAGTCGCAGGACAAGTTTGGAACTATTTGTAAGTACATTGTGACTAGGTTTTCTCTTGAGGATCAAGATAGTGTACATTGTTTTTTGTATTGATGTTTTGGGGGTTAGTTTGGGTTGGAGAGTGTAGTTTTCTGGGACAGTGGGGTTGTTATGCAGTGTTCCAGCTGAGCTCTCTGGACTAAAGAGGTTTGTGGAGGGAAAACTTGGTTGCCATTGTGAGGAGACAGAGGAATCTCAGAATCGCTGTGCTCCAGTGCAGCCTCTAGAGGTGAGAGAGAGAAACAAAGAGAGAGAGATATGAGGAGGAGAAGTGTGTGATCTGTCTCATTAGTGTAAGAGGAGGTACACAGGATTTATTTGCCTGTTCACTAAAATGGACAATGTGCTGAGCGAGTGCACATAGACTGAGCGAGTGCACACACACACACACACACACACACACACACACACACACACACACACACACACACACACACACACACACACACACACACACACACACACACACACACACACACACACACACACACACACACACACACACACACACACACACACACACACACACACAGAGGAGGAAGGCTGGGGGAATTCGTTTTGGCAGGTATCAGAGACAGATGAAGCTGGTGCGCTGAGTATTGCAGGGGAGGAGAGAGCGATAAAGACTGTGTGAGTGTGTGTGTGTGATGAGAGCTTGGTCTAGATGTGCAGCACCAGGGAGGTAGGGGAAGAGAGATAGCAGATCCGAAGGAAAACAGGCTCCTGTAATTGCCAAGCCTGGTTTACAGAATCAGGTCAGAGCAAAGAGAGTGGGAGCAAAAGAGTGGGATCCCATACACAGGGGCACTAGCAGGGTAACAACAACAGAGTCATGTCTACCACCACTCCTGTTGAAGTTTAAAACTGCCACTGGTATATAGGAGCTAGTACAACGTTGCGTATTGTACCCACGTAGCATCGCATATCAGACATTTCTACACTATTAGACGGCATAGTTTATTATGTAGCTCTATGTGTCTGGTCATTCCGTGTCATCCGAGTCAGTAGCATTGAAAACGTCAGTCTCTATTCAATAGCTCAATATAAGTCAAACTAATTAATGAAAATGGCTAATAAAGTGAACAAATATCATGGAACTGCAAACTTCTGAAGCATAGGGATTAGGGATCAAGGTTGTTGGTGTTTTAAGGAGTCAACTGTGTTCTGAGGGTAGATCAATCATGATTGGTTCTTAAAACATGAACAAACTGGAGACTTACATCCCCCAGAGACCCACTTCAGTCCTCTCAAAATAAACCCCCCTACAAACCTCTTACTGGTACTGACTCTGAGCCACACTGAGCTGAGATATCCCTCTCTGCCTTAAGACACTTGTCCTCATTAGAACTGCATGGATTACACGGATTACACTGACATTCCACCAGTGCAGTTAGCATGCTAACAGATTAGCAATGAACTCCATTTTGGAATTATCATGCTAGAAGAGTAGCATGGAACTCTCCCATTAAGAGGCGAAGGTTAGTCCTATGCCTCCCTCCAGTCCCTCGACTTCTTGGCACTGACAGAAACATGGATCACCACAGACAACACTGCTACTCCTACTGCTCTCTCTTCATCCGCCCACGTGTTCTCGCACACCCCGAGAGCTTCTGGTCAGCGGGGTGGTGGCACCGGGATCCTCATCTCTCCCAAGTGGTCATTCTCTCTTTCTCCCCTTACCCATCTGTCTATCGCCTCCTTTGAATTCCATGCTGTCACAGTTACCAGCCCTTTCAAGCTTAACATCCTTATCATTTATCGCCCTCCAGGTTCCCTCTGAGAGTTCATCAATGAGCTTGATGCCTTGATAAGCTCCTTTCCTGAGGACGGCTCACCTCTCACAGTTCTGGGCGACTTTAACCTCCCCACGTCTACCTTTGACTCATTCCTCTCTGCCTCCTTCTTTCCACTCCTCTCCTCTTTTGACCTCACTCACAAGGCAGGCAATACGCTCGACCTCATCTTTACTAGATGCTGTTCTTCCACTAACCTCATTGCAACTCCCCTCCAAGTCTCCGACCACTACCTTGTATCCTTTTCCCTCTCGCTCTCATCCAACACCTCCCACACTGCCCCTACTCGGATGGTATCGCGCAGTCCCAACCTTCGCTCTC
The DNA here is from genome assembly GCF_021184085.1 of Oncorhynchus gorbuscha. Lineage (NCBI taxonomy): Eukaryota > Metazoa > Chordata > Actinopteri > Salmoniformes > Salmonidae > Oncorhynchus > Oncorhynchus gorbuscha. The sequence continues at coordinate 13,135,206 of NC_060190.1, read as the reverse complement.
TCTCCCCCGCTACTCTCTCCTCTTCCATCCTATCATCTCTTCCCTCTGCTCAAACCTTCTCCAACCTATCTCCTGATTCTGCCTCCTCAACCCTCCTCTCCTCCCTCTCTGCATTTTTTGACTCTCTATGTCCCCTATCCTCCAGGCCGGCTCGGTCCTCCCCTCCCGCTCCGTGGCTCGATGACTCATTGCGAGCTCACAGAACAGGGCTCCGGGCAGCCGAGCGGAAATGGAGGAAAACTCGCCTCCCTGCGGACCTGGCATCCTTTCACTCCCTCCTCTCTACATTTTCCTCATCTGTCTCTGCTGCTAAATCCACTTTCTACCACTCTAAATTCCAAGCATCTGCCTCTAACCCTAGGAAGCTCTTTGCCACCTTCTCCTCCCTCCTGAATCCTCCTCCCCCCCTCCTCCCTCTCTGCAGATGACGTCGTCAACCATTTTGAAAAGAAGGTCGACGACATCCGATCCTCGTTTGCTAAGTCAAACGACACCGCTGGTTCTGCTCACACTGCCCTACCCTGTGCTCTGACCTCTTTCTCCCCTCTCTCTCCAGATGAAATCTCGCGTCTTGTGACGGCCGGCCGCCCAACAACCTGCCCGCTTGACCCTATCCCCTCCCCTCTTCTCCAGACCATTTCCGGAGACCTTCTCCCTTACCTCACCTCGCTTATCAACTCATCCCTGACCGCTGGCTACGTCCCTTCCGTCTTCAAGAGAGCGAGAGTTGCACCCCTTCTGAAAACCTACACTCGATCCCTCCGATGTCAACAACTACAGACCAGTATCCCTTCTTTCTTTTCTCTCCAAAACTCTTGAACGTGCGGTCCTTGGCCAGCTCTCCCGCTATCTCTCTCTGAACGACCTTCTTAATAATATATGATCCAAATCAGTCAGGTTTCAAGACTAGTCATTTAACTGAGACTGCTCTCCTCTGTATCACGGAGGCGCTCCGCACTGCTAAAGCTAACTCTCTCTCCTCTGCTCTCATCCTTCTAGATCTATCGGCTGCCTTCGATACTGTGAACCATCAGATCCTCCTCTCCACCCTCTCCGAGTTGGGCATCTCCGGCGCGGCCCACACTTGGATTGCGTCCTACCTGACAGGTCGCTCCTACCAGGTGGCGTGGCGAGAATCTGTCTCCTCACCACGCGCTCTCACCACTGGTGTCCCCCAGGGCTCTGTTCTAGGCCCTCTCCTATTCTCGCTATACACCAAGTCACTTGGCTCTGTCATAACCTCACATGGTCTCTCCTATCATTGCTATGCAGACGACACACAATTAATCTTCTCCTTTACCCCTTCTGATGACCAGGTGGCGAATCGCATCTCTGCATGTCTGGCAGACATATCAGTGTGGATGACGGATCACCACCTCAAGCTGAACCTCGGCAAGACGGAGCTGCTCTTCCTCCCGGGGAAGGACTGCCCGTTCCATGATCTCGCCATCACGGTTGACAACTCCATTGTGTCCTCCTCCCAGAGCGCTAAGAACCTTGGCGTGATCCTGGACAACACCCTGTCGTTCTCAACTAACATCAAGGCGGTGGCCCGTTCCTGTAGGTTCATGCTCTACAACATCCGCAGAGTTCGACCCTGCCTCACACAGGAAGCGGCGCAGGTCCTAATCCAGGCACTTGTCATCTCCCGTCTGGATTACTGCAACTCGCTGTTGGCTGGGCTCCCTGCCTGTGCCATTAAACCCCTACAACTCATCCAGAACGCTGCAGCCCGTCTGGTGTTTAACCTTCCCAAGTTCTCTCACGTCACCCCGCTCCTCCGCTCTCTCCACTGGCTTCCAGTTGAAGCTCGCATCCGCTACAAGACCATGGTGCTTGCCTACGGAGCTGTGAGGGGAACGGCACCTCAGTACCTCCAGGCTCTGATCAGGCCCTACACCCAAACAAGGGCACTGCGTTCATCCACCTCTGGCCTGCTCGCCTCCCTACCACTGAAGAAGTACAGCTCCCGCTCAGCCCAGTCAAAACTGTGCGCTGCTCTGGCCCCCCAATGGTGGAACAAACTCCCTCACGACGCCAGGACAGCGGAGTCAATCATCACCTTCCGGAGACACCTGAAACCCCACCTCTTTAAGGAATACCTAGGATAGGATAAGTAATCCCTCTCACCCCCCCCCTTTAAGATTTAGATGCACTATTGTAAAGTGACTGTTCCACTGGATGTCATAAGGTGAATGCACCAATTTGTAAGTCGCTCTGGATAAGAGCGTCTGCTAAATGACTTGTAAATGTAAATGTAAATGTTAGTAGCTGGCACAGCCACATAGTAATAAAATCTGATTTGAAACCTTTATATTTCACCTTTATTTAATTTAATTAAATTTAATTAATTTATTTAATTTAATGGGTTTCCATGGCCGAGCAGCCGTACACAAGCCTAAGTTCACCTTGCGCAATGCCAAGCGTCGACTGGATTGGTGTAAAGCTCGCCGCCATTGAACTCTGGAGCAGTGGAAACGCGTTCTCTGGAGTCCGACGGACGAATCTGGGTTTGGCGGATGCGCGGAGGACGCTACCTGCCCGAAGGCATAGTGCCAACTGTAAAGTTTGGTGGAGAAGGAATAATAGTCTGGGTTCGGTCTTCTTCATGGTTCTGTCTAGGGCCCTTAGTTCCAGTGAAGGGAAATCTTAACGCTACAGCATACAATGACATTCTAGACGATTCTGTGCTTCCACCTTCGTGGCAATAGTTTTGGGAAGGCCCTTTCCTGTTTTCGCATGACAATATCCCCGTGCACAAAGCGAGATCCATACAGACATGGTTAGTCGAGATCAGTATGGAAGAAAAATAATCTATATCTTTTCAATTTTAAAAAACAGAGCCTGTCAGATTTCCAGTCATTCCAATTAATGTAATACCCCTTGATCTTCAGGAATAGGACTTGGAAATATGGGAATCTAGATTAGCCAAATTGTTTTACCTGAGCACAACCCAGAAACTAAGGACTAATCAGCCTAATCTGTTGTTTTTGATTTTGATGTCAAAAAGAAGTTGACAAAGAAATTTTGCTCTTGGAATGGCATGCTTTGAGCACTATCGAAAAATCGCCAATGAAGAAAATAAAAGCCCCACTCGTTGTCTTCTTAAATTAAATTCCTTTGACAGTATTGAGCACAAACATTTATTCCATAGGCAGGTATCCGCACCATGCAGCTGTTACAAAATAGCATTTTTCACTGGCTGTCCACTGGGGGCATATTCATTACTCCGATCCTGTTGCAAAACGTTTCTTAAACAAAAGGAAACGGAACAAAATGTGGAGGGACCTACCTGAATTTGTTCAATAGAAACTCTTTTAGCTTCCGTTTGGTTTTCAAGAGGTAAACGGTTTCCGTAATGAATACACACCTGGCTGCAAAAACAATGATTGATAGGCAGCTTAAACTTTTAAAATTCAACCTTTATTGGGTTAAAATGCACATATACATTCATGAACAGCCATCCACAACAACCAGAGGTGCAAATAAATGAGAGAGCAGCAGGGTGATTCACATCAATGCGCTATGTAGCCTAAATATCCATTAAAACATCTGTATCGCCTGTAGGGTACACCACTGTTGTTGTCCTTACCTCCAAGCGTTTATTCAAGTTCGCTGATCTTTGGATGCCGACAGCAGTCGCACCATTGGGAGACATAGTTGGACTGTAGCCTTCAAAAGCCTATTCCTGCTATTTTCCCGCGATCCATCAAATGCATTTGGTGTGTCATCATAGGGGTCTCTGGATTTGTGATCAGACTCGCTCAGGCGGAACAAACAAAAACTTTTTTCAATGCTGATTTGAATGTCATTGAGAAAGCTGAAAGGTGTCAAAAAAGGTTTCGCAAGCATCCTCTCTGAATTTAATAGTAGTCCTAGAAGTAACCATTAGTTTTTCAAAAGTATCTGTAATCTGATTACAATAATTTCGCTGGTAACATAACTACAGTTACAGTTTTTTTTTGTTATCCGTTACTCCCCATCCCTGGGTGGCTGTAGGCTCACTAAAACAGTGACTATTGACTCAAAATGGCGGCTCGTAATCTTCAATGTAGTCTGTACTGCAAGACTCTGTCACAAACAATGAGTTACCCCAGACTTATACTATAGGCTACGTTCATTGTGTTGGTTCATAGAGAATTTTAAGAGACATGTTAGTTAACTGTTCTGGTGCCGACAGGCCAGACAATTCACCAGGGTTTACTCACGTTAATCTCCTGTCCCTGTCGAACTCATCTAGTCTCTATTCTCTTAATTTTGTTTAAATCTTTTCATAACTTTGCATCTTATCTCTCCGTTCCCGGAGCACCAGACAAGCTTCGTGATTCAACATCAGAGCAGAACAGTGTGTGAGGGAGCTCCCAAAACCAGGTCTGAAATGAACTGTGTTATCTCGCTCCCCCTCCTCCCCCCTCTCTGTTCTTTCATTCTCTTGCACCATCTCTCTCGTGTGCTTACACTCACTCTCTAAATCGGTTGGTTGGTCGGTCGGTCTCTCTCTCTATGTCTCTCTCTCGCTCTCCTTGCAGGGTGCTTTCTCTCTCACCCTTTTCCTCTCTTTTTCTCATCCCTCTATCCATGTTAGCATTCGAGGGAGGACTATACACTGTCAGCCACTGCAGTCATTTCATGCTCAAATTTAAGAAGACAGAAAGAGAGAGACAGAGGGAGAAGATAAATAAAGTGATATGGAGAGGGAGCAGTAGAAATAGAGAGAGAGAGAGAGAGAGACATACAGAGAGAGAGAGAAATACAGGGAAAAGGGAGAGAGAGAGAAGGGATATTTACTGTGTGGGCACTGCTGGAGCATACTGTGTGAAACACACTCATCTAGATGAGTGAAGGAAGCGTGCGGAGATGGAACCGTATTGAGAATGCTGTGCTGCAGACTTATGGCTTGTCATAATAGCCATAGAGATCCTATTATTCATCTCAATCATAATAGCTTTTAGGGATCCATAGTTCTTCAGAATTGTGCAGTCAATGGAATAACTCAAGCAATGGTCTTCTGTCTACGTTATAGATGGTTCGAGATCTTTAAAGAGGTTGATGTTAATTCACTGTAACCATATGTAGTACCAGTCATTGCCTTGCCTAGCTTGTTACAAATATTCTGGATGATTCAAATGATCATCATTACGAGTGCCTGATTGACTGATTTCACATAAGCCCACACATATCATTTGGAAAGATACTGTAGCATTTCTGCCATCTCATATAATGACACCATAGTCACAGCAACCCAGACTGACTAGCAGCACACATTACTCACCCTGCTATCACAGCCCACACATACCACACCACTCACCCTGCTATCACAGCCCACACATACCACATCACTCACATTGCTATCACAGCCCACACATACCACATCACTCACCCTGCTATCACAGCCCACACATACCACATCACTCACCCTGCTATCACAGCCCACACATACCACACCACTCACCCTGCTATCACAGCCCACACATACCACATCACTCACATTGCTATCACAGCCCACACATACCACATCACTCACCCTGCTATCACAGCCCACACATACCACATCACTCACCCTGCTATCACAGCCCACACATACCACACCACTCACCCTGCTATCACAGCCCACACATACCACATCACTCACATTGCTATCACAGCCCACACATACCACATCACTCACATTGCTATCACAGCCCACACATACCACACCGCTCACCCTGCTATCACAGCCCACACATACCACATCACTCACCCTGCTATCACAGCCCTCACATACCGCATCATTCACACTGCTATCCCAGCCCACAACTACTGATGACCAGCATGCATCTGGGATGTTGTGATCTCCATAATTCCCATATTCCCTGTTTAGTACACTACTTTTTCCTATTCCCCGTTGTCTTGTCTTTACTATAATTAATTGAAGACTGATAGATTTTATAAAAGATTCTCTGTTGTTAGTTATTACGCGATTAGACTGATTAATCATGAAACCATAATTACAAGGAAGTCAGGGGAACCAGGGAGAAATATTCAGATTACAGAGTTATAATTTCCTAAAATAACTTTTCAGATATTTTATCTGATCAATTAGTCTTCAAATTAATTAATTATTTACTTTACCTCACGTTAGTCTCATTCCAAACGTCGTAAATTGTTGGTTATCTGCACGAACCCAGTCTTTACTATGAGTCATCCATACATCATTTGTCTTAAATCATTTATTTATTACAAACTAAGTAATTCACAGAAATGCATAAACAAACAAACAAACAAGGTAAAAGTGGTTACATGAAATGAGAACGTGCCCTAGTGGGCTAAACCGGCATGGCGGCTTGTTAGACAAAAGGGGAAGTGGGTGTCGACTAAGAAGTCACTACAAAGTGATAATTATAACAATTGAAATGCTAATCCTTTGCACATGAACGCTCACTCATTCGGGAACAATTGCAATCAATATATACATTTACGCTCAGTGTGTCGTCTTGATCGCTGGTGAAAAGTTTATTTTGTAGAATTGTCTGTCTCTCTCCCTCTCTCTCTCGTGGTTATAGTGGATAGTTCAGAGTGACATTCATTAGTTTCGTTATAGAATGGATGTTTCGGCGGTTGTCGTTCTTCGCATTCAATGATACCGAATTCCTAGCCGCAGACAAGTAATTCATATCAAAGACTTGTTCTTATTCTGTCGGTATCGATAGTCTAAGAGTTTAACCACGTGGTATGGTTAAAAGATTCAACAAAGGTCTACAACCTTTGTCCTTCTAATGGAGAAAAACATGGTCTGCAACCTTTAACCATCTCGTAATTGAGGTAAGCTCGGTCTCCTGATCACAAACCTGAGTGGGGGTTTTATTCGGAAGGGCCGAAAAAGGACTGTCCCAGGAGGCCTTACCCTAACTGGGCTCAGGGGCGGTCCTCTGAATTAGTTCAAATCAAAAGGGAATTGTATTTTTCTTCATTAAACCGTCCAAAATCATATTACACAATTTTACAAACAGTATCATACTCACTCATTCATCTTATACAACAATTAGATGTAAACCTCATATCTGAGGCTATTATATAAACAACGTTATGGTAATGTGGCCACACCGTCTCCCATGAGCTTCCCCAAGTTGTGACAAACGGATCAGTTCGTAGCTGGATTCTTCACCGATCTTTTATACTTTCTCCAGAACATGAAATGTGTTCGTACCTCAAGTTCTGTGAAGTGGAAGGAATTGCTTTGTTCTCTATGAAAATGTACTCTCTCTATACTGTGTGTCCATGAGGAGATCCTCAGGAATTTAAGACGTCTCTCTGACCACAGAAACCTAGTTGAAGGAGGCAAAGGGGAGGCAGGGAGAGGGGGATGGAGCTTGCTATACCCAAAGAGGCCAACGTCATGACATACCCCCCCAGGTGGTTTGGATCTTGTTTGTCCTGCAAGTTACAAATCAACATAAAATTATGAACACGGTAGATCATCGTTGATCATCGTTCTCTGAAAGCGGAGCTGTCCACCACAAGGATGGCAGTTGATGTCCGGTTGGTGATCGCCGTTGCGGTCCCTTCTAGTGATGTACCTTGGTAGGTTCCCTGGTAGCCCCCCCCCCCCCCTCTGGTGGTTTACCTTGGTAGGCTCCCTGACAGCGGGGCATGCCGCCACAAGGATGGGCCGTGGGTGTCCGGATTTGGGGTCGCCGTTCCGGACCCGTAGTCTGGAAGATCTGGGCAGTAACTTAAGCAGATGTTAACAACGTACACACACTCATGAAATATATATAATTACATTCATTCCCCAATGAGCGGCGTTGTGGCACTAAGTGATGGTTGTATGGGGACTTTGTTTATGGCTCTATCACTTCCTAAGTGTCACAGGAACTGAACCGAAAAGGAATGAAAGCATAAACAAAAGATATGCAAAATATAGTTCTCACACAAAAATCATCTAATTGGACTGTATTCTATATACGTCCAATGTTCTGGCAAAATGACTATCATGTCATTGTCTCTAATGCCATATCTAGGGTTTTCCTACTTGGTGTGTTGCTTAGGCACTATCCTAAGTTGAGAACTATATGATAAGTTTACAGCTGTAAGGCACTAGTTTTGGGCAGTCTACAGGGATGACCTATGGACTTCTGGGAAGAAAACTGGTGAGTGCTGTAGAGTCAAAGGCCTAGAAGTAAATGTTAAACTTTACTAAGGCTGGTATTTTGCTTGGACCCTTAAGTGATCCTAGCATAAATCCTAATGGGATGTTTCGTTGTGTATGTGCGTTTATGCTTACACAAGCGCACATGTCAAGGGAAGAAAACCAAGTATCCTGGCAGATTACAACTTGTTCAGAATCTGACGTAGTCAGGTAATTTTCAGGTCAATGCCTGGAGGTCAGTCAGAATTGGTGTCGAGGGAGTCTGTAGTAGCTTTTACTACAAGGCATAGCTATGTTATCCATGGAGGAGCTAACCTCACGACGGAAGTACTCTTTAAGTATTGGACCAGTCATATGTGGTGTGATTGTGGTTAATGATTCTAATAATTTTCCTCCTGAATGGAGGATTCTATTTATTAGTGACATGTGTGTTAACCATTGGAAGAGTGCACTGGAGATTCCCTTCCACGTGTTGCACTCTGAGTCACTATTTGGGGCGGCAGGGTAGCCTAGTGGTTAGAGCGTTGGACTAGTACCGGAAGGTTGCAAGTTCAAACCCCTGAGCTGACAAGGTACAAATCTGTCCTTCTGCCCCTAGGCTGTCATTGAAAATAAGAATTAGTTCTTAACTGACTTGCCTAGTTAAATAAAGGTTAAAAACATTTTTTGTCAAGGGTAATTTGATTGGTTAGGTCTCTAACCTTCTTACTGACTGTCATTGGTACTGGTGCTCAAAGGAACCAATTATCCTACCAATTTATTTTGAAATAATATACTACCGGAACACATGATTGGAGCATTTTACTAGTTGTATTGTAGTTGAACTTTAACGGCAGATTTCATCTTCGTCTGAAGAGGACTAAGGATCGGACCAAGATGCAGCGTGGTAAGTGTTCATGACGATTTATTAAAAACGAACTGAACACTGAATTACAAAACAATAAACGATGTGATGAAAACGAAAACCGAAACAGTACCATGTGGCGACAAACACTCACAAGGAAACAAACACCCACAAACCAACAGTGAAACCCAGGCTACCTAAGTATGATTCTCAATCAGAGACAACTAACGACACCTGCCTCTGATTGAGAACCATACTAGGCTGAACACAAAAACCAACACAGAAAAACTAACATAGACTGCCCACCCCAACTCACGCCCTAACCATACTAAATAAAGACAAAACAAAGGAAATAAAAGTCAGAACGTGACATGAACCTACACATGGCAAGGAATGATTATTGTTGCCATTTGTTTTGGAGGTGGACAAGTCCACTGGACTTCCTTTACGACCAGTGTGGTACACCTCAATACTATCTTAGATGTGTTCTAAGATAATCCCCGTCTAGGGGCCTGTCTGCTCCTCACTGTTCTCATAGGGGAGTTTACAACTAGATTTAATTTATGCTCTGGCGGCCTCGTACGGTGTTGTCCGTAGTCTCGACCCCCCCCCCATCGGCCTCGATGAGGCTCATCATGGGTCTGGGATACTATTATCCCCCTCTGTGTCTTGGGACTCCCCCCCCCCCACCAGCAGGTGGTGTTGGTGTCCGAGGCGCAAATGAAAAGGTCGGACCCTATGTACGAGTTGTCAGTGGCCGCGTTGTTATGAGAATGGCTGTAACATTTCAACCAAATCTCCTGGTGTTTGTGCTTCAAAACGCTCAGTGGCTGTAGAGGCATGTCAGTCACCACCGCGTCCGCATGTGGCAACCTCTTCAGTACCTGCGAACTGAGACGAGGATATCGGTCTGTGATATCGCAAAGTGTTTCACCAGTGGGAGTCATCGGGTCAGTTGCTGGACTGATGCCATTAGTGTCATTGCAATGAGTGACAGTCCCCAACAAAGCGGAAGGTGTTTCATCGGAAGCAGAGTATACTCTGCGCATCAATGTTTTTCTTGTTAATATGGCCGCAGTGCTTGCGGAAGTGTCCGAAGGGCAAGAGGATTTCATCTCAACTTCCGTATTGCATGACTGCAAGGAGGAGGGAAGTTGCTTATTCCCAGAGACAGCTGGCTCGAAATCATGAAAAGAATGGTCAATCAGGTTGCCTGATGGAATGTGTCGAGATATCGTAATATCTCCTTGGATCGGATTCTGCCCCAAGAGGTTTCTAAACATCTTCTTCCCAAGGGGTGCTTTCGACAGATACCCCTCGTGAATGACTGCGTTGCAGCTAGCGTTAGGGGAGGACAGTGTGGTCAGTGGAGGAGGCACGGTGGCCTGTGACCATACCTGGTTGGTTTTCCAATCCATCAATGGGAGTAACCGATCCATCAAGTCTGCTCCAAGTAGCAAGGTTACAGTTTCGAGGCTGGTAACATACACAGGGTGAACGAGCGATATGTCCTTGAAGTGTAGTTTCAGCATGACTCTCAATGTGAGAGACGAGGTAGTCTGAGTGACCCCTCGAAGTGTAGTGTCGCATCGTTCCACTTTTAACCAACGTTTAGTTGGCTTCAAAGACATTTTGAGATCATCAAACAATGTTTGAGAGATGAGTGATATTGTCCCACCCGAATCAATTAGCGCATGACAAGTTAAGCAGTCCTCCAGGACTGTTTCCAGGTATGGCCGTTTAGATTTGTGGTTAGTGGACATATTCCCCACAAAGTGGAGTGGTCGTTCGCAACAACGTGATGTGCCATTTCTGTTCAAGGTGGAAGCAGATGGACTTTTCCGATATTGAGTGGGCGTGGCTTTAACGAAGCGTTTGACCTTTTTCTTCGCAACCTTTGTATCAGAGTCTATAGACAAAGCCCGGGGGCTTGTTTCTTGATCAAGCGGGCCCTGGATAGGGTCTTGAATGAGAGCGGGAGAAATTTTAATTTTAACGTCCTTGCTATGGGTGTTAAATCCTGCGGATCTGGTGTCCGGTAATTCCTCGTCTAGTCCTTGTGACTTATCTTTTACCCTTTTCTCAAATTGTTCTCGCTTTTGTTCTTCCCGTAGTGGAACTTCTGGAGAACATTGGTCTATGTTTTGATCGTCCTTCAACCCTTTGTTACCCTTGTTCTCTGACACTTTTTGTGGGTTGGGTGCAGGAACGTAGTGAACAGGTCGATTGTAGCAGTAGTCATGTTGATGGCGACGTACTTTACAGTTATTTCGACTGCGGAGGTTATTGGAATCATGGTTTCGTGGTAGAAACTGTTGTTGTGCGTCATCTCTCAACGCTCCAATACCTGATAATGCACCCTCTGACTGGAGTGAGTGCTCCTGGTCAAACTTCAAAACCGAGTGGTCAGGGCTCTTAGTGTTGTGAACTTTTGATGCTTCAAAAGCTGTGCTTGCAAACTCTCTGAGTTGTAGGATACATGTTCGACAGGAACATTTGTTTAAAAGGTAACAGGTCTTCCATGCCTGTTTCAGTGAGTAGGCCAAAATAAGCTGAACGAAGCCTATGATAGTAAGCTTGTGGGTGTTCGTTCCGAGTTTGTTTGACGGTGTTAGCTAGTGAGCTATCGTGTTTGCGAGTCGCAGAACAACAACAAATTTCAAAGCTGTGGCTAGTTTAGCGTAGTCGTTTAGCACGTGTTTCTGTTGTCACATGTCTATTCGACATTCGCTTCAACAGGTAAACCCTGTCAGAACCCGTAGCGTTCGGGTAGCCATCCAACGCGTCCTCTTTGTCAGCTAGGAACGTCTCAGTATCGTTTGGCTGACCTGGAACGGGGTCAAAGGTGGGGAAATTCTTGATGAGTTTGTCAAGGTATTCCGCGCCAAGCGGGCGGAGAGGGTTGGCTTCATCCTGTGGAGAGATTGGGGCTGAAAGGCCAAGAGGAGAAGCCAAGCCTTGTTGTTGTTGTTGGCTAAGAGGCGCAATATTACTGAGATTCAGTGATGAGATTTCCTCCGCTTGCTTAGAAATCAATATTTCCATCTTCATCACCTGAGTTCTCTCATCATTAATTTGGTCAGCGACTTCAATGAGTTCTGCTGATTTGTCATCCAACTTTGTCATTGTGTTCATTAACTGATCGTCTTTGGTCTGCAGCGTTTTGAGTAGAATCGTGTTACTTTGAGTAACGTTCAACAAAACTGCATGCATGTTATCAAGTTGAGCGCTCCTGTTTGTAGATAACTCTTCAGATTTATCTAGTTTGGCTTGGACATCATCAAATTTAGTTTTGGCTAAATTAAGTTGTTCCTGTAGCATATGATTTTGTTCCTGTAGAAGACAATTTTGTTGAAGAGCTTGTGCTTGGGGCGGTCCTCTGAATTAGTTCACTCATTCATCTTAATCAACAATTAGATGTAAACCTCATATCTGAGGCTATTATATAACCAGCGTTATGGTAATGTGGCCACACCGTCTCCCATGAGCTTCCCCAAGTTGTAACAAACGGACCAGTTCGTAGCTGGATTCTTCACAGATATTTTATACTTTCTCCAGAACATGAAATTTGTTTGTACTTCAAGGTCTGTGAGGTGGTAGAAATCGCTTTGTTCTCTATGAAAATGTACTCTCTCTATACTGTGTGTCCATGAGGAGATCCTCAGGAATTTATATATATATAATATATATTAGATATTTCATGTATGGTACACTACTTTATCCTATTCCCTGTATAGTACACTACTTTATCCTATTCCCTGTATAGTACACTACTTTATCATATTCCCTGTATAGTACACTACTTTATCTTATTCCCTGTATAGTACATTACTTTATCATATTCCCTGTATAGTAAACTACTTTATCTTATTCCCTGTATAGTACATTACTTTATCCTATTCCCCGTATAGTACATTACTTTATCCTATTCCCTGTATAGTAAACTACATGATCCAATTCCCTGTATAGTACATTACTTTATCTTATTCCCTGTATAGTACATTACTTTATCCTATTCCCTGTATAGTACATTACTTTATCCTATTCCCTGTATAGTACACTACTTTATCCTATTCCCTATAGTCATTTTGATCAGAGCCCCATGGGCCCTGGCCAAAGGTAGTGCACTTTATAGAGAATCGGAAGCCATTTGGGACTGAACCCTAGTGCATTGTGTAGGAATAGGATGCCATTTGGGACTGAACCCTAGTGCATTGTGTAGGAATAGGATGCCATTTGGGACTGAACCCTAGTGCATTGTGTAGGAATAGGATGCCATTTGGGACTGAACCCTAGTCCATTGTGTAGGAATAGGGTGCCATTTGGGACTGAACCCTAGTGCATTGTGTAGGAATAGGGTGCCATTTGGGACTCACCCTGAAAGCGCTTTCTGATGGATGGAGAGGTAATTGCTAGTCAAAGGTATTGATCCATGATGGCTGGCTGGCTTGCAGCCTAATGGAAGCTGAAGGGACATGGCTTGTAGTGTAGTGATTTATCTAATGAGGGGTGTGTAGTGTTAGGCTAGCTGTAGAAAATGGGCTGGTATCTGTTGACATTTCATTCCCTATCAATGCTTTAATTAATGGCTATTTTATTACATGCTATGTTAAGCCTTCCCTTCTTTTAAGAGAGGAATTGTATTACATTCAAGGCAGCCATATAATATTGAAATATTCTCCCCCACTCATTAATATTGTCTATAAATTAGTCTTTGACTGTGAGAGATGGATTCAATTCAGCGATCCATTTCTTCACAGCACTTGAGCACTAGTTTTAACCATGTTTATGTGTGGGTGTTAAAATCCAAAACAGATGTTACCACACCATACCTTAATCCTCTATTTGGAAGGGATACTGTAAGAGAATCTCACTGGGGTTTTGGTGGTTTGATGCTGTTGTGCTCCTGAGTGTATTACAACTTATAAGCAGAGTGCAATACACTGTCCCAACAATACCACACACCACACAACATCACGATGGGTCTTTAAAGGTTGGCTTGCATCTTTTGAGCTGTAACTCATTACACTTTAAAACCACAAGTTCCTAGATGACAGACATCCTCCACCATCCCAATGTGATGTGATAAAACATAATGACATGCTTTCGTTTAAAGTGAAGATTCACTGTTTGTGACAACCAAGACTGTGCTATTCCTGTGACATGGTAATTACACGGTGCTCTCTGTCATGATAGATGTCACGTTGTTATTTCAACCTCTGAATAAGATACTGTATATTCCAAAGGGAGAACTGTAGTGGGTTTTCAATGCTTGGCTAAAGATAACACAATCCAATGGAATTGGACTGCATAATAGAAGACAATGGAGTCACCCAACAATGTCCAATACCATATACACTCTTAGATTCCAAGAGGGTTCTTTGGTTGTCCCCATAGGATAACCCTTTTTGGTTCCAGGTAGAACCCTTTCGGTTTCCATGTAGAATCCTCTGTGGAAAAGGTTCTACATGGAACCCAAAAGTGTTCTACCTGAAACAAAAAGGACCGAAACCTGGGACCAAAATGGTTCTACCTGCATCCAAAAAGGGTTCTTCAAAGGCTTCTCCTGTGGTAACAGCTGAAAAGAATAACTCCTGTCCCATACAGTATATCCCTTCTTTATCTGACTATACAATCACTGTACTGTATTGTACTTGGTCATAGCACAGCACCCTATGTGTTAACTAATTGATCCATAAACGCCTTTACCTTATTTCCTGAATGGGGATTTCGAGATGAATCTCCTTTGATAAATCGCCGGCCACATGCCCTTGGTGTGATGCATGGAGCATTGTTAAACATTTAAACCCTCTACTAGTACCACAGCCTGCAGTATGTATATATCGTTGATACTGAAGGGGTCCAGCTATTTGTATTCCGTGCATTCAGTGAGGGAGATTGAGAGATAGGCAGAGGCAGAGGGAGAGAGAGAGAGATAAGCAGCAGCTCTCTAACTAATATATTAATGGGAGCAGCGTCTTGCCTCTGGCCCTCATAGGAACCCATTAATATACACTAAGTGATGGTATGAGAAAAAACTTTTCCATCAGTCTGTCACTCTGTTTCTGTACAGAATACAAGAGGCTGTATGTATTAAGTGTTGGAGGGATAATTTAGGATCCATTTAGCCTTTTAGATCACAATGAGTAAGGTTACATGAACAGGAGGGACTTGATCCTAGATCAGCACTGACCAGTATCAAAGCTAAGTGTTTAAAATAAAACCAAGTGCTGGACTCTTACTCATAATCCATATTGCTGAATTGCAGCTCTGGATCCACTCTTGCCAAGCCATGTATGAAAATATCAATGGTATCAATAGTGAATGCTGCTGCTCATATGTTCAGTACAGTACATCACCCTCATGCTTGGTTGTACTTATAGTGGAGGCATTTTAGACAGCTTAAAGTTTGAAAGTTGAAAATCAAAATGAGGATGGAGAGAAAATTGTTAAAGGGTTGAGAGACAGACAGAGAGAGAGTGAGAGAGAGAGAGAGATGAAGTGATGACCAGCTTAAAAATCAGATGGATGGATGGATGGAATAACAATTCTCAGTTGGAGAGATTGAAGAGGAGGTAGATTACTTATCCTCCACTGGCTTTGGCATGATTATGTTGTGACTGGTTGTGGTCCATAGACGTCCAGCTGAGAGCAGCAGTCACCAGTCTGGATGGTGGTACTGTAGACAGCCCAGCTCAGCCAATTATTTATAAATACACCAGAGGACTGATCGGGGGTGCTGTGTTGAAGCCACTGTGCCTCCATTTTGGCCACTCACCTCCACAGCGCCCTCACCATTGTAAACAATATTTTGGAAGCTATAGAAATGCCACATTTATTATATTACACACAGCTTCATGCAAACTTCTAAAATAAAAATATATATAAAGACATTTTCTTTAAAGTATCATTTTTAGAGATGACTAATGTTACTGACCCCACTACAGTAACAAAATTACTTAAATACATGTAATTTTGTCCTTAAAACGTTTAAGTGTTGGCCTCCCGAGTGGCACAGCGGTCTAAAGCACTAGCTGCTTTACTACATATCCTGGTTCAATACCGGGCTGTGTCACAGCCGGCTGTGACCAGGAGACCCATGAGGCGATGCACAATTGGCCCAGAATCTTCCGGTTTAGGGGAGGGTTTAGTCTGCCAGGATGTCCTTGTCCCATCTTGCTCTAGCGACTCCTGTGGCGTGCCGGGTGCATGCACGCTGACACTGTCGCCAGGTGTACGGTGTTTCCTCTAACACATTGGTGCAGCTGGCTTCTGAGTTAAGCGGGCAGTGTGGCTTGGCGGGGTTGTGTTTCGGAGGACACATGGCTCAGGAGTTGCAGCGATGGGACAAGACTGTACCTACCAATTGGAAATAATGAAATTAGGGGGAAAATGTCGAAATAAGATACATTTAAGTGAAATACTGTAGAATTCCATTCATTCCTATGGAGGACAGCTCCTACTAGGGAGTGCCAATATGGCCGACCAGCGGCTTCAAAGCCTCTCAATGGCCAATGCATAGCATCAGCAATCCAGGGTTTATATGCATCATTGGCCCCAGCAGTCCCTCAATGATAGCCAAGGACAGAGCAGGCATCATTAAACAGTACAGTCAGTGGTTAACAAGGAGGACTGCAAATGACCATCGACAGCTACCTCCTCTTTCTCTCTTTGTTTCTCTCACTAATTCTCTTACGCAGTATTCTTACACAATATCTCTTTCTACATTTTTCACATGCAATACTCTTTCTCCATTTCTCTCCCGGACTCTTTCTCTCTCTCTCCTCTATCTCATACACACAGATTAAAGAATATATACGGCAGGTAGCCTAGTGGTTAGAGTGCTGGGCCAGTAACCAAAACGTTCTGAGATCGAATCCCTGAGCTGACAAGATTGAAAAATCTGTTGCTCTGCCCCTGAACAAGGCAGTTAACCCACTGTTCCTAGGCCTTCATTGTAAATAAGAATTTGTTCTTAACTAACTTGCCTAGTTTAAAGATATATACAGGTTCCATCTTTGATCTCATTATGTGCGATGATGGTACAGGTTTTACGGGATATACAGGGCTCAATATTGGCTTTAAATGACTTCCCCACCTTAGCTAATGTCACTGTGCGCATGTGTGTGCATGATCTATGTGTTTTTCTTATACGTCCTGGGGTAACAGTTTCAGTATATATGCAAAACATGAGAACAACTGCACTTTGAAGTATTGTTTTTATGCAGCACAACTGAGGAGATGCATTGAGTTCTTCAGGCAAGTATCATTTTTAGAGATGACTAATGTTACTGACCCCACTACAGTAACAAAATGTTCTCTCTCCAACCCAACACATACAAAATTACTTAAATACATGTAATTTTGTCCTTAAAACGTTTAAGTGTTGGCCTCCCGAGTGGCACAGCGGTCTAAAGCACTAGCTGCTTTACTACATATCCTGGTTCAATACCGGGCTGTGTCACAGCCGGCTGTGACCAGGAGACCCATGAGGCGATGCACAATTGGCCCAGAATCGTCCGGTTTAGGGGAGGGTTTGGTCTGCCAGGATGTCCTTGTCCCATCTTGCTCTAGCGACTCCTGTGGCGTGCCGGGTGCATGCACGCTGACACTGTCGCCAGGTGTACGGTGTTTCCTCTAACACATTGGTGCAGCTGGCTTCTGAGTTAAGCGGGCAGTGTGGCTTGGCGGGGTTGTGTTTCGGAGGACACATGGCTCAGGAGTTGCAGCGATGGGACAAGACTGTACCTACCAATTGGAAATAATGAAATTAGGGGGAAAATGTCGAAATAAGATACATTTAAGTGAAATACTGTAGAATTCCATTCATTCCTATGGAGGACAGCTAAAGGACAGCTCCTACTAGGGAGTGCCAATATGGCTGACCAGCGGCTTCAAAGCCTCTCAATGGCCAATGCATAGCATCAGCAATCCAGGGTTTATATGCATCATTGGCCCCAGCAGTCCCTCAATGATAGCCAAGGACAGAGCAGGCATCATTAAACAGTACAGTCAGTGGTTAACAAGGAGGACTGCAAATGACCATCGACAGCTACCTCCTCTTTCTCTCTTTGTTTCTCTCACTAATTCTCTTACGCAGTATTCTTACACAATATCTCTTTCTAAATTTTTCACATGCAATACTCTTTCTCCATTTCTCTCCCGGACTCTTTCTCTCTCTCTCCTCTATCTCATACACACATATTAAAGAATATATACGGCAGGTAGCCTAGTGGTTAGAGTGCTGGGCCAGTAACCAAAACGTTCTGAGATCGAATCCCTGAGCTGACAAGATTGAAAAAATCTGTTGCTCTGCCCCTGAACAAGGCAGTTAACCCACTGTTCCTAGCTTCATTGTAAATAAGAATTTGTTCTTAACTAACTTGCCTAGTTTAAAGATATATACAGGTTCCATCTTTGATCTCATTATGTGCGATGATGGTACAGGTTTTACGGGATATACAGGGCTCAATATTGGCTTTAAATGACTTCCCCACCTTAGCTAATGTCACTGTGCGCATGTGTGTGCATGATCTATGTGTTTTTCTTATACGTCCTGGGGTAACAGTTTCAGTATATATGCAAAACATGAGAACAACTGCACTTTGAAGTATTGTTTTTATGCAGCACAACTGAGGAGATGCATTGAGTTCTTCAGGCAAGTATCATTTTTAGAGATGACTAATGTTACTGACCCCACTACAGTAACAAAATTACTTAAATACATGTAATTTTGTCCTTAAAACGTTTAAGTGTTGGCCTCCCGAGTGGCACAGCGGTCTAAAGCACTAGCTGCTTTACTACATATCCTGGTTCAATACCGGGCTGTGTCACAGCCGGCTGTGACCAGGAGACCCATGAGGCGATGCACAATTGGCCCAGAATCGTCCGGTTTAGGGGAGGGTTTGGTCTGCCAGGATGTCCTTGTCCCATCTTGCTCTAGCGACTCCTGTGGCGTGCCGGGTGCATGCACGCTGACACTGTCGCCAGGTGTACGGTGTTTCCTCTAACACATTGGTGCAGCTGGCTTCTGAGTTAAGCGGGCAGTGTGGCTTGGCGGGGTTGTGTTTCGGAGGACACATGGCTCAGGAGTTGCAGCGATGGGACAAGACTGTACCTACCAATTGGAAATAATGAAATTAGGGGGAAAATGTCGAAATAAGATACATTTAAGTGAAATACTGTAGAATTCCATTCATTCCTATGGAGGACAGCTCCTACTAGGGAGTGCCAATATGGCTGACCAGCGGCTTCAAAGCCTCTCAATGGCCAATGCATAGCATCAGCAATCCAGGGTTTATATGCATCATTGGCCCCAGCAGTCCCTCAATGATAGCCAAGGACAGAGCAGGCATCATTAAACAGTACAGTCAGTGGTTAACAAGGAGGACTGCAAATGACCATCGACAGCTACCTCCTCTTTCTCTCTTTGTTTCTCTCACTAATTCTCTTACGCAGTATTCTTACACAATATCTCTTTCTAAATTTTTCACATGCAATACTCTTTCTCCATTTCTCTCCCGGACTCTTTCTCTCTCTCTCCTCTATCTCATACACACAGATTAAAGAATATATACGGCAGGTAGCCTAGTGGTTAGAGTGCTGGGCCAGTAACCAAAACGTTCTGAGATCGAATCCCTGAGCTGACAAGATTGAAAAAATCTGTTGCTCTGCCCCTGAACAAGGCAGTTAACCCACTGTTCCTAGGCCTTCATTGTAAATAAGAATTTGTTCTTAACTAACTTGCCTAGTTTAAAGATATATACAGGTTCCATCTTTGATCTCATTATGTGCGATGATGGTACAGGTTTTACGGGATATACAGGGCTCAATATTGGCTTTAAATGACTTCCCCACCTTAGCTAATGTCACTGTGCGCATGTGTGTGCATGATCTATGTGTTTTTCTTATACGTCCTGGGGTAACAGTTTCAGTATATATGCAAAACATGAGAACAACTGCACTTTGAAGTATTGTTTTTATGCAGCACAACTGAGGAGATGCATTGAGTTCTTCAGGCAACACTTATAGCACCATCATAATATAGTAAATAGTACAGTGTTATCATGTTACAGCCTTGAGAATGGAGACGCTGAGTTATAGCGGTTGAAATATACATTGGATTTAAAATAAGCAGTGGAATGATTCAGGGGAAAATGTGACAGAGAAGAGGAAGATACACTATGTGGACACCCCCTTCAAATGAGTGGATTCGGCTATTTCAGCCACATCCATTGCTGATTGATGTATACAATCGAGCACACAGTCATGCAATCTCCTTAGACAAACACTGGCAGTAGAATGGCCCGTACTGAAGAGCTCAGTGACATTCAACGTGGCACCGTCATGGGATGTCAACTTTCAAACAAGTCAGTTCCTACATTTTCTGCTCTACTAGAGTTGCCCTGGTCAACTGTAAGTGCTGTTATTGTGAAGTGGAAACGTCTAGGAGCAACAACGGCTCAGCCGTGAAGTGGTAGGCCACACAAGCTCACATAATGGGACCGTCGAGTGCTGAAGTGCATTAAAATTGCCTGTCCACCTTTGCAACACTCACTACCGAGTTCCAAACTGCCTCTGGAAGCAAGGTCAGCACAATAACTGCACACAAGCTCAAGATCACCATGCACAATGCCAAGCGTCGGCTGGAGTGGTGTAAAGCTCGTCACCATTGGACTCTGGAGCAGTGGAAATGCGTTCTCTGGAGTGATGAATCATGCTTCACCATCTGGCAGTCCGACAGACAAATCTGGGTTTGGGGATGCCCAGAGAACGCTATCTGCCCAAATGCATAGTGCCAACTGTAAAGTTTGGTGGAGGAGGAATAATGGTCTGGGTTGGTCCATGGAGGGGAAATCTTAAAGCTACAGCATACAATGACATTCTAGACGATTCTGTGCTTCCAACTTTGTGGCGTTTGGGGAAGGCCCTTTCCTGTTTCAACATGAGAATGCCCCCATGCACGAAGCGAGGTCCATATAGAAATGGTTTATCGAGATCGGTGTGGAAGAACTTGACTGGCCTGCACAGAGCCCTGACCTCAACTCCATCCTAAACCTGTGGGATGAATTTGAACTCCAATTGTCAGCTCTAATTGCCCAACATCAGTGCCCGACCTCACTAATGCTTATGTGGCTGATTGGAAGCAAGTCCCCGCACCAATGTTCCAAAATGTAGTGGAAAGCTTTCCCCGAAAAGTTTAGGCTGTTATAGCAGCAAAGGGGGGACCAACTCCATATTAATTCCCATGATTTTGGAATGAGATGTTCGACAAGCAGGTGTCCACATACTCTTGGCCGTGAAGTGTAGCTCCTCCTTCAGTAGCTGTTTTGGAAGTTGAAATGCCCTCTAGTCAGTATATGACTTTGGCATGCTAGTGCATGTGTGTTTTGAACATTTGTGTGCCCTTCACTGGCATATGTGTGTTTAAGTGTGTGTATGTGTGTCTGACTGGCAGAGCTGAGCTGAGGTCACCCCCTGCCACGAGCATCTGGACAGATACTCTGAAGCATGGACTCTCTCTGAGATGCACTGGGCCACACACATGTACTGTACTAATACACAAACTTCCATGCTGTTCTTGTTTGGTGATGTTCTATAGGAACTGTGTATCTCCATTCTTTCTGCTGTTTGGCCAGAGGGAGAGAATATGGGCGCTTATTGGGACTGCTGCCAACTTTCTCTCTCTCTCTCTCTCTGATACAGACACACACACACACACGGCTGAGGGAAGGATGGAATGTCAGTGTGTGTGTTTGCTTGTGTGTCTACGTGCGTTGATTTGTGTGTGGGTGTTTCAACCCCCCAACCCTTTGCTTTGCCATCACTTTCTAATATTTGTTTCCTGGCAGACTTTCACTGTGTTCTCTCTTAGTTCCCTATGGATCCTAGTACTGTACACTTGAACTCTAGCACAGCTAAAGGCACATTACAGACTGTCCTGGGATGAATTTAAGGGGGTCAGCAAAAGGATAAAGTGCATGCACACGCAGCCAGACACGCACGCACACACACATACAGGCATAAAAACACACACACACACACACACACACACACACACACACACACACACACACACACACACACACACACACACACACACACACACACACACACACACACACACACACACACACACACACACACACACACACACACACACACGATAGAGGAATTCTAAATTCCTTTAATGTTTAAATTGCCAAAACCAATTAGCACTCATTTCTAATTCATTAATGAATTGTAAGTTCATTAATTATGCATGAAGTAGATCGAGACCAGTCTTAAAAGCCAGGTTAAATAGTGTTTAATTCCAGAGAGTACTAACTACATACACAGATTTCCACAGGTTATAAACTCAAAATGACATCATCAGTTTCCCACGATAGCCCCGTTGTTTTTTTGTTTAGGTCCGGAGATGCTTTCTACTCCCCTCATAAACCAGACATTACAACCTGTCTAGAAGATATACTTTTCTCTTACCAATGGAACAAAAACCCAAACATTCTTATCTTGTCTGAAAAGCTTTTTCTCCCCCTTGACCTTCCCAAGAGGCACAGACAATCAAATTAGTTCTGCTTACATTTTCAGTAACAGCTTAACCAATCACTTTTACTTTTCATATCATAACATAATAGTATTAGTATAAATGGTTCTAATCAATAATGTATACATAATTAATCATCTTAACTACGATACACACACACACACACGCACGCACGCACGCACGCACGCACGCACGCACGCACACACACACACACACACACACACACACACACACACACACACACACACACACACACATATTGCTGAACCGTAATATTAACCACTAGTTTGGCTGAATCTGTTCACCTAAGCTTAAAGGGTGTTAAGTCTAGAAATGTCATTAGTTTAGCTCTACCACTCAAAATGGTCGAGACTAGACCCTGGCTATGAAGAGTTGATCCTAAAGAGAGTGTGACTGATAGGATTCATTCTGTCATTGATACTCACTGTAGCAGCATGCTGAGTCCACTCTTCTGGAATGGCTTTACTTGTCATACCTATAGCTTGAGTGAATGGTTATCCAGACTTCTCTCTCCCACTCTCTCCCTCTCTGTCTTTCCTCTCTCTCCCCTGACTCTCTCCCACTCTCTCTATCTCTTTTATTTTTATTTTTTACATGTATTTATCTGTTATTTTACCAGGTAAGTTGACTGAGAACACGTTCTCATTTACAGCAACGAGCTGGGGGATAGTTGCAGGGGAGAGGAGGGGGGTGAAAGCCAATTTATCTCCTTAGTACAGCAGTGTAGGTATGTGTATGTCTATGCCCTGCTATGTTATAAGTCTATAATAAGGAATATATTCTAAGGGATGAAGTGCTTGCGACAGCATTCTTGCCCCTCTCTCCACCTCTCCCCAAATCTGAGCCAGCACATCTGATATAGCCCAAGGCCAAGGTTTTAACTCCCTCCCTCCAACCCTACCCCTTTTTCCAATAGCCTCCCTCCTTCCCTCTGTTCTAATCTATCACTCTTTCACACTGTAGCTTCTTTAGCTACACTTGCATGTTGTTCTCCTTGTCATCTACTCATTGATTTGCTTGTTCCTTTCTTTTACTGCCCACTTTTCTGTTGTCTTCCAACCCCTTTCTATCTCTCCATCTATCCAAACCCTGTATGTCCCATCCTTTCTCACAGTCTCTCTCTCTGCTTATTTAATTAGGTCGCTGATATTCCTTTGATGTGGGGGCTGAATAGAGGAGCTGTCACAGGAGCTCTGTTCTGGCCCGCTGCCTCCCTGCACTCACACACACACACTCACTCACTCACTCACTCACTCACTCACTCACTCACTCACTCACTCACTCACTCACTCACTCACTCACTCACTCACTCCAAACCTTTCCGGCAAACTTCACATTCTCCCACTGTGCAATGGTAAGACCAACAAACACACGTCCTGTCTCACAGACTCACTCTAAACCTCACATAGCCTTTACCAGCACAATGATGTATGGAACACACAATCCATTTGGTATCATCATCCCTGCAGCAGCAGGAGAAGTTTATTCTATAGAGGAAGCTTAAGTTCCATTATATCTGGCAGACTATTTCAGCACATAGTTTTCTCCTCAACACGGTACCACAGCCAACAAAATAACAAAGAGAATGAAACAAAACCGAAACAGTTCTGTAAGGTGACGAAAAACACTAAACCGAAAATAATCACCCACAAAACACAGGTGGGAAAAGGCTACCTATGTATGATTCTCAATCTCTGATTGAGAATCATACCAGGCCAAACACATAAACACAACATAGAAAAAATAACAGACTACCCACCCCAACTCACATCCTGACCATACTAAAACACAGACATAACAAAGGAACTAAGGTCAGAACGTGACCCTGTCAATGTAACAAAGATACATTGACAGGGGAGATCGCCGTGAGGGCTGCATGAGAGTATGAGTAGGGAAAGGTTATAGAAAGCTACTAGGGACCTTGTTAAACATCTCCTGTGAGACACTGTCATCATGGTCAAAATGTGTTGGAGACAGTGTCACCGTTTAATCTTATCAGTAGATAGATATTAATGATGGGTTCCAATCCCAATTTAGAGTTGCCCACTTAACAGGTTATTTGGTAAAGATCTGTTGATGCAGTGTTTGGTAATTGTGTTACTGAGACACATTGTATTCCTGTATAGTTAAATGAGCCCCTAGTTAAGAAGACTAGACCCTACTAGGTTTATTGTTATTCATTCTCACTTCAGTCTTTCATCACACGTATCTTCACAGATGGTGTTAAAACACTCCGTACCAGTGAGAGTGGTCCAAAGCCACTGCTCCTGTGTTGCAGGAAGTTCTATGTGCAATCATCTGGTGGCCCTTCTTTACCAGACAGCGCACTACTCTCAACTAAACATTCCTGCTGCACCACCAGTTCACAGATACACAGACACAGAACAGCGTTGGCACGAGCCAAGAACACTTGTGAGTCTATCAAGATCCATACAAAAATGCACCTGAAAAGTATTCAGCCTATGCAACAGTAAATCCTTGTTAATTAGGGTGTGAAGCCAGGTCCGGTTGATGGGATAGAGTTCCGTAAACCTACTAACTCGTGTGCTGATGGAATAAGGTAAGTTGGAGGTTCCTAGAATGGAAACATTTAAGAAAACAACATTTTCTTGTGATTTATTTTTTGTATCCAGATGATAAGCCTGAACAGTGGCGTCTTTACGATGTAATGACAAAGACTGGGTGTCACGCCCTGGCCATATTTTGGTTATGGATATTTTAATCCATTTTATTTGAACTTTCGGGCTTGTGCTGTTTCTGGAAAAGTTACATGAGTCTTTGTCATAGTAATCTCTCCAACCTGATAAGGTTTTAAAATGTTTTGCAGAAGTTCTCTGCAAAGCACTCAATGGATACATGCCTGACATGAACCTTCTCCGCGTCCCAGAAACGTATGCAAACTTTTCTCCATTTACTGCCCCTCTTGTGACAACAATGGAAATGTCAGCTGACGTGCTTCTGGTTGAGTCCGCCTTTGGGCCAGTGCAAGCTGGCAGTGTGCTGTCCTATCAACTTCCTCAGCCAAAGACCCGTGAAATTGTGAAGATTGCCGATGCCCCTTCACCAATCCTTCCATTAGATGGCTACAGGCTTCAGTCTTCCCAGTGTGCTCACATCCTTAGCCATCAGGAGCAGTTCCACGTCAAGTCATTACAGACAACCTACGAGATGTCACACAATGTTGAGGTTGCTACAAGGGAGCAGAGCAGCAGCACTGAATGGCATCAGCTAAGGAAAATGAGAATAACATCCTCTCGTTTCCGAGAGGTTTGCCATGTCCGGGTAGAGACCTCAGCTGACCGTCTAGCTGAGCGAATGTTCAAGGGATCTGGTGTGCAGACTATGGAGATGAAGAGGGGGCTAGCCATGGAGCCAGTGGCTGTACAGGGATCTGGTATGCAGACTATGGAGATGAAGATGGGGCTAGCCATGGAGCCAGTGGCTGTACAGGGATCTGGTATGCAGACCATGGAGATGAAGAGGGGGCTAGCCATGGAGCCAGTGGCTGTACAGGGATCTGGTATGC
Source organism: Oncorhynchus gorbuscha (assembly GCF_021184085.1). Taxonomy (NCBI): domain Eukaryota; kingdom Metazoa; phylum Chordata; class Actinopteri; order Salmoniformes; family Salmonidae; genus Oncorhynchus; species Oncorhynchus gorbuscha. Next base: position 13,109,141 of record NC_060190.1, on the reverse strand, counting down.
AGACCATGGAGATGAAGAGGGGGCTAGCCATGGAGCCAGTGGCTGTACAGGGATCTGGTATGCAGACTATGGAGATGAAGAGGGGGCTAGCCATGGAGCCAGTGGATATACAGGGATCTGGTATGCAGACTATGGAGATGAAGAGGGGGCTAGCCATGGAGCCAGTGGATATACAGGGATCTGGTATGCAGACTATGGAGATGAAGAGGGGGCTAGCCATGGAGCCAGTGGATATACAGGGATCTGGTATGCAGACTATGGAGATGAAGAGGGGGCTAGCCATGGAGCCAGTGGCTGTACAGGGATCTGGTGTGCAGACTATGGAGATGAAGAGGGGGCTAGCCATGGAGCCAGTGGCTGTACAGGGATCTGGTATGCAGACTATGGAGATGAAGAGGGGGCTAGCCATGGAGCCAGTGGCTGTACATGGATCTGGTGTGCAGACTATGGAGATGAAGAGGGGGCTAGCCATGGAGCCAGTGGATATACAGGGATCTGGTATGCAGACTATGGAGATGAAGAGGGGGCTAGCCATGGAGCCAGTGGATATACAGGGATCTGGTATGCAGACTATGGAGATGAAGAGGGGGCTAGCCATGGAGCCAGTGGCTGTACAGGGATCTGGTGTGCAGACTATGGAGATGAAGAGGGGGCTAGCCATGGAGCCAGTGGCTGTACAGGGATCTGGTGTGCAGACTATGGAGATGAAGAGGGGGCTAGCCATGGAGCCAGTGGCTGTACAGGGATCTGGTATGCAGACCATGGAGATGAAGAGGGGGCTAGCCATGGAGCCAGTGGATATACAGGGATCTGGTATGCAGACCATGGAGATGAAGAGGGGGCTAGCCATGGAGCCAGTGGATATACAGGGATCTGGTATGCAGACCATGGAGATGAAGAGGGGGCTAGCCATGGAGCCAGTGGCTGTACAGCAGTACTGCACACTGAAGAATGTTAAATTCTTTCCGTGTGGCTTCGTAGTGCACCCAGATGCTCCTTGGTTAGGATCCTCACCAGATGGCATCATATTTGATCCCAGTGTGAGACCACACTTTGGACTCTTAGAGGTCAAGTGCCCAAATGTACCAAGTTATGTTGACTGCCCTTACCTGAAGGTACAAAATGGAGAGCTGATGTCCTTACCTGAAGATACAGAATGGAGAGCTGATGTCCTTACCTGAAGATACAGAAGGGAGAGCTGATGTCCTTACCTGAAGATACAGAATGGAGAGCTGATGTCCTTACCTGAAGATACAGAAGGGAGAGCTGATGTCCTTACCTGAAGATACAGAATGGAGAGCTGATGTCCTTACCTGAAGATACAGAATGGAGAGCTGATGTCCTTACCTGAAGATACAGAAGGGAGAGCTGATGTCCTTACCTGAAGATACAGAATGGAGAGCTGATGTCCTTACCTGAAGATACAGAATGGAGAGCTGACGCTGAAGAGATCTCATGCTTACTACTGGCAGGTGCAAGGTCAAATCCTTCTCACAGGTTGTAGCTGGTGTGACTTTGTCGTCATCTGTGCACAGGAGGTCATCCTAGTTGAAATGATAAATAATTATATATCATCTACAGGTTTCAAAAACTATAAGAGAGACGATTGGCCACTTATTTTTACCACTTTTTGTAGAAATGTCTATCTCGCACCTGAATGGATCCCCTGCATGGGTGCCAAGTTTAGTGGTTTCATGAAAAGTAAGTATTAATATTCTTGTGAAGAAAAACTACAGGAGAATAGATTTGTTTAAAAAAATGTATTTCAGCAAATGTTCAACAGTTTAGTTAATCAATTACACATCTCTAACATTGTCTTCAGTCTTGCATTCTGGCTATTCTGTGTTGACTTGATTTCTTTCCCCCCACCCCTAAACTCATTGCCTAATTAAAGCCAATACAAGCTCCACACAAACTGATGTTCACTACAACACAAATGATTGATACATGTTGTAGATAATCAAATTATTATTTTGCTACTAGCAAGTAAACACATGTACATTTACACTGACTTGGCCCATGCTCTGACCAAAGGTCCGTTTTGATAGTTGGCCAACAGACACGCCACTACAAATAATTGGTTGATGCTGCCTGAGATGGTCAGGGGGGTGACTGTGTCAAACAGCTTGTGCTCCTTTACTCTGTGGATCATTCTTTCAACATGCACTCTCAGCCTGGCAATGGATCTCCCTAACCTCATGCGCTGGCATCTGTGTGCAACTTGACAGATAGACTGGCCGGTAGCCCTTGCACGGAACAATGTCATCTACGAGAAAGCCCTTATCCACCATAATGGCCATGTTAGGGGTGAGTAAGGAAATAATTCCAGACTGCTTACAGATCTCCATGTCACTCACATATGCCCTTAAAGGTACAGTGTGACTTGTAGGAAGAAAACACCTCACTCTGCAGTAGTAGTGAAGATGATGTCTGGCAGTCGATCACTACCTGGGTGTCTGGACAGTCCTTGAACTCAGGTGGCAGGTGGGCTTTGATTGTTTCTTTGGGGATCCATAGCCGTGCTGATCCAAGCAGACAGTAGAGGAAGTTGGCCCAAGAGATGATAATCCGGCTCACTGTCGATTGGTGGATGCTGAACCGATGGGCCAAATCCTTCTGTTTCAGACCCAGAGACAGATGAGTCATAAACAAGAAGAGCTCGTCGATTGATGGCAGTGTCCGAACGTAAAGAAAACCGTTTTAGTACAATATAGTCCTCATATTCGGTCCATAACAAAAAGTAAATAATATTTAACAATTACAGTAAGATCAAATAATATTCTCTTAAGTATTTAATGAAGTAGTCCCTTACCAGTTTTCTTAGAGTAACACTTGTTTCAGATGAATTGGTGCTTGTGACTCTTATAAACCTGGTCTCTGCTGCCCGCTCAGTCAAGTGCCAGAAGGCCATCAGGTGGGTGTAGCTTGCACATCTAAAGACAAACCCAGAGTATTTGAATACCAAGAAAGCTCATTACTATTATTGCCCATCTTCTCTAAGCATCAAGTAGCAATAGACATGACCTAGCTGCTATTGTAGCCTGTTTTGTTGTTTCTGCAATTCATACTGTAATTCACAGCAGCTATCATCACAGCAGTGAGTTTGTTTGAAATGTTCCGTTATTTAACCTGGGAAGTGGACTAAGAACCAAATCTTATTTGCAGCAACGACCTGGGAGCATTTTGGGGATTTAACTGAAAACTAATGTAAAGACAATATGCATTCAATGTGCCTACTTATGCTAAGATATGCTAGCCTAGTTTTAAATAACAATGAACATGTTCTTAAAGGTAAAATGGACTTTGGGATAATAATAATTAATAGTAAATAATTAACAATAGTAATGCTGGTTAATAATAAATCATTACTGTACCTTCTGTAAAAACGTATATCCTCGTCAGAACCAGCAAATCGCTCTTGACCAAAGCCGTGTTGGGCAGTCAGTTCTCCAGCTTGGCTCGAAGCTCCTCAATTTCTCTTACGTGCTCATGGTTTTCCATTAAGGCCATGTCCAGGGCTGCGGGTTCAGGGACCCCACAGTAATCATGTGTCTGGACCGGATCAGAGACGCCACAGTCCATAGGCAGCGCACCTTGTTCTTCATCCTGCTCAGTTGGAGCAGGAGGTTTCAGTCTTCTTTCCCAAACACCAGGTCTCTTTTGAATGTGCCAGTTCCACACCAAGACTGTAGGGACAACATCTCTTTTTAGGTATTGTCACCTCCCAATGTTTACCTCAACAAAGTCACTCAACGAAATGTGTAAGAACACATATTTATGTGTTTGGTGACAGTAAAGTTGTCACGACGTACTGCCACCAACCACCTTTTTCTGAGCTCTACACCGACCGGGAAACTATGGAAACGCACAATACCATTCAATTTGGAAGAAACTGAACACAGACACACTGAACAATGTTCATTAGCACCTCCTTCACGGGGCTGTAATTGAAACGTAGTCATTGCATTTCTGACTGAAATAGTTTGCATCGACGACATTTAGATAGCTTGTAAGCTAATGATAAAAACAATAGCAGAAATTGCTCTGGAAGTCATCAACCCGGACGTTGGAGGCGGTATAATGCATAAAGCCTATTGACAGCCATGGTGTGATGCATATCATGTGTTTGGTTCTGCTGGTCTTAGTTCAGTTCACACTGATCTTACTCAGGGCTACTGGTTTCTGTCTGAAATGGCACCCTATCCCCTATAAAGTGCACTAAAGTAGTGTATTATATAGGGCAGAGGGTGCCATTTTGGACACAGACAGTGACTGCTTTCCACGACAACCCCCAGAAATAGGGGAAGTGATCTATCTAGTCTTCAACATCCTTTCCAACACTTCCCCTTCAGCAGTGATGTGCAACCTGTCCTCATACATGTCTAATAGTTTGGCAAGCATTCTATCTTTTCATTTAGATTTCTCTCTCTCATACATTTTAGTCATTTAGCAGACGCGCTTATCCAGAGAGACTTACAGTAGTGAGTGCATACTTTTTCTTGTTTGTTTGTACTGGTCCCCAGTGGGAATCAAACCCACAACCCTGGTGTTGCAAATGCCATGCTCTACCTACTGAATCACATGGGACCCCTACTCATACTTACTCCGAGCGATCTCACATACACACACACAAAAACCCTCCACCCGTCTCCCTCCCTATACACAAGTCCACCTCGCCCCCTTCTATCTCTTTATTCCTCCCATTGATTCCCCTTCCCCCCTGGTCCCTGTGGCCTATTAACAGCATGATAGATGATCAGGCTCTGATCCACCGTCACTCACTGGCAGTGAGGTCAGCACCACCTGACCCAACAGCCATGTAAAGACAGATCCCTAAAATAACTTCTGTGTTGGTGTGACTTTGACTGCCCAGTTCCAATGTGTGGTGGTGAGAGATGTATGGGGAAGAGGGATGTGTGTGTTAGGGCGTGTCTGTTTGTGTGTGTGTCAGCTCTTGCAGGGTGGGATGGGCGGTGAGCCTTCATACCAACCACTATAGTGTCCTACGACTATATCATAGCAAGTCAAGGGAAAGTGAATGTTTGTCCCCTTGGCCTTGCACTATTATGGCTCATATCTTACACCCCATTGGAACATACTGTGGACAAGAGTACAGGGTCAGACAGTATACAGTTTTTTGTGTTTATTTTTGGTTGCTTGTGTTTGTTCCCATTCTACATGGTATACTGTAATAAAGAGATCCTAACCTTTCCAGCAAAGGCAGAAGAATGTGTAGTGGTTATCAATACCTCCACATAACTATTTTACTAGTGCCCTGAGGGTGCCACTAACCCAGTGGCCTGGTTTCACCATAACACAGCTGTGTACTGATATCAGTCACACAGACAGAATGGGACTGGGTAACTTATCCTGTTAGAGCTAGAGAGGAGCGCTGTTTTCTAGCCTAGGCTATATATCACCTGTAACACCTTGAGCTGTACAGTCACAGTGGCATGGTAGTTAATAGTAATTTTACCATAGCTTTGATTTTGGGCCAGATCCTGTTTTTTGCAGCCAACCATGTCTTCAAGCTCCGCTTGTATAGACGCTGAAGCTATTGCAGTTGTATGTTATAAGGAGGGCTGTGTGTGTGTGCTGCCATTCTGTTGTGGGTAGAGAACACCTGAATATTTCATGGCGAGCAGCAGCAACGGGATCTGATCGCTAGTGTGCGTGTGCGACTGTGTGCGTCCATGTGTGTGATCTCTCCATTTCATTCCGCCATAGTGTCTGCAGATCACTCCCTCTGAGCTTAGAGAGATAAACCGGGCAAATAGGACTGTGTGGAGGCTTGATTCTGCCTGCCCTGAAAACGAGAGGCACTTAACTGCTCTGAAACGCCACTTACCTTGGGAGAGGGAGAGGTTATGCAGTCTGGGGTTATGCATTCTAGACCATACTATAGCAATTTGGAGAGAGAGTGCAAATGTATAGGTAAATATCAAGTCAGTCGGTCACACACAATAGAGGAATATCAACTCTCTGTCTCTGTCCCTCTCCCTTTCTCCTTATTCTCTCTCTCTGTCTCTTTCTTTCTATCCCTCTCTCCCTTTCTCCTATTCTCTCTCTTCTCTCTCTCTAACTGTCTTTCTTTATCCTATTTCTCGCTCCCTTCCCCCTCCCCCTCTCTCTCTCCTCTATCCCGCACTCTCTCTCCCTGTCTCCCTTTATCCTATTTCTCCCTCCCCCTCTCTCTCTCTCCCCCTCTCTCCTCTCTCTCTCTCTCTCTCTCTCTCTCTCTCTCTCTCTCTCTCTCTCTCTCTCTCTCTCTCTCTCTCTCTCTCTCTCTCTCTCTCTCTCTCTCTGTCTCTCTCTCTCTACCTCTGCCTACGTTATCATTTTGTCACTGTGTAAAGTGGTGCAGTAGGTGTTTGCTAATTCTCTCCATGTACAGCAGCTGTGGCTTCAAAATGCTGATAACATAACAGACCAGCAAAATATATACCTTGCTTTAACATCTATAGCAGCCTATTTTTCTCCCTGCGTCCCAAATGGCACCCTATTCTATATGCAGTGCACTAGTAGTGGTCAAAAGTAGAGCACTATATAGGGCTTAGGGTGCCATTTGGGATGCATATTATGTTAGAGCCTAAGGAAATGTATGAGAAATGTCTCAAAGTGAGAGGGACATATGTTGTCTGTGTTCTTAATGAGTTATGATGCTCGACTCATTGTGGTGGTTCCAGAGTCTGTGTTCAAACGCACTGTTGTTTCTTTGGCTATGCCGGATTAAGTGATTTGACATGCTATTCTATAAAATCCTTTCTCCGTAATTAATATTACCTGATTGAGCTAATCATGTCAATGTAATTAACTAGAAAGTCGGGGCACCACAAAATAATATTTATAGAGCTGTTATCTTCCGAATAAACTCTTAAAGACCTAGTAATATTTTACATCAATAGCAATCGTCACCTTAATTCAGTCTCATCTGAAAGTTGTAAATTCTTGGTTATCTTCACGAACCCTGGCTAACAATTTGAATCAGCAATACAAAATTGGGTTTATTTATTTATTTACTAAATTCCTAACTAATCACACAGAATTACACATACACATAATTAATCATAACTTGATTACAAATTACGTCATAAAGGAAAACATCCCTAGCGGGTGAAACAGATATGACAGCTTGTTACACAAAAGAAAAGGGGCTGGGTTTGAGTGAAAGAGCGGGAAGACTGAGTAACAAAGGAAGAAGCTGTGCTATCGTAAATACAGTATCTTATGCATTCTAAATTACCGCCCATTTGGAAAAAGAAAATGCAATAAATATTTACTCTGAGCTGCGCTTCAGTAGGTTGGTGGTAGATGGAAGGTCGTGTTGCCAAACCGAGTCCTTTGAAGAATGTCTCTGGTGGTCAATTGGATACATTGTAATAACGTCGTTGTGTGATAGACGGGATACTCTGTCTGTTCCTTCCTAACTCTCGTTTGCAGCTGCTGTTGCTAATTCAACGGCTAGGAGGTATCACTTCTATAGTGAATAAGAGTTCAAAGTTCATAGCATTCGCAACCAAAGCTCACGCTGATGTTGGCTTTGTTCTGTAGTTATTATCTGAACCATTCTGACACCGGACTGTCGTCCTCACATCCTCAGAACAGGTGGTTATATTGTTGTCAAGGCTTTATATAGGAAGGGAGAGGAGGGCGTGTTTGAAAAGTTGTATAACCCATGTCCCTTCACAGGGGTGGGCCACTGATTGAGCAGAGCCCTAATCTCTCATTTGGAAGCTAAAATTACATTGAATCTCTTCACCAATAATTTTATATTCAAACATTTAAATTGAACAACAATTCCATGTGAATCCGATAACTCTGATGTGTAGACTTTCCACTGTAGAGTTTTGTCATCTTATCATTAATGAGAATGTCTCAGATGACAACCGAACTGACATCATATTCATTAAGTACCACCCCGTATGTTCAATTGGTCGGATTACCAGAATATAGTTAATTTCCCCCCACCTTCTGATGTTCCCAGAGTCTCTATATTAACCAAGGGGTTTTCCAAAGGGGGGAAGAGGTATTTATGACTGTCATAAACCTACCCCCAGGCCAACGTCATGACAGCACTTATTGTGAGTCACTCTAAAGTTTATCCAGTTCTGCAATTGTTATGCATTGTCTTTTCTGGTATATAAACATTTTTCCTTCTTCAGTCTATATGCCTTTTGAACCATGCATCCCACTGCTGGCTTGCCTCTGAAGCTAAGCAGGGTTGGTCCCTGGATGGGGTACCAGATGCTGCTGGAAGTGGTGTTGGAGGGCCAGTAAGAGGCACCCTTCCCTCTGGTTGAAAAAAATATCCCAATGCCCCAGGGCAGTGATTGGAGACATTGCCCTGTGTAGGGTTCCGTCTTTCAGATGGGACGTTAAACAGGTGTTCTGACCATCTGTGCTCACTAAAGAACCCATAGCACTCATAAGAGTAGGGGTGTTAACCCCGGTGTCCTGACTAAATTCCCAATCTGGCCCTCATACCATCATGGCCACCTAATCATCCCCAGCTTCCAGTTGGCTCATTCATCTCCCTTGTAACTATTCCCAAGATTGTTGCTGTAGATGAGAATGTGTTCTCAGTCAATTTACCTGGTAAAAAGATGGCAAACTATTGAGTCGAACACGCTAATTCCTCATTCTCTGGTACAGATCAGAATCTGTAATTCTCTTCCACCATAGCCAATAATGACAGCATGGTCAGTGGTCCAGTGGCCTAATCAATCCATCCCATTGTCCAGACTGTGTGTGTGTGTGCATGTGTGATTGGCTATAGAAGTCATCAGGAAGAGAGCTACGATGGACTGATGAGCAATCCTAGTTGCACGGGTACCAGTGATTAACCAACATTTCATATTTTTCCCTGTTATTAAACAACTAATAACCGATGTCGGTTCAATTACTAATGAACTACAATGACCATAATCCACTGTGCCTATTCTTTCCGGCTTGGACAGATGGATACACTTTTATGCTTGCTACATTAAGATAGATACACAGACTGCATGAGAGAGGAAAGTACACAACTCAATGAAGAGGGAGATGGATAGAGGACAGTTCATGAAAGTATGCATTATCTACTTTGAAGAACTAGTAAAATGATTTAGTCAGACAGCCATGCAGCATACGGTGGGCAGGCACAGAGAATGTTGTCTGGCTGTTTGTCTGCTACTGCCTGAGCAGAGATGAGATTAGGATTTTTAAGGAATGAAAAGTAATGGTCATCAATTAAAAATAATGTAATATATATGTAACGATCGTCTTCGGGAGAAAGAGAGGAGGACCAAGGTGCAGCGCGGTAAGTGTTCATGTCTTTTTAATAAACAAACTGAACACTGGAACAAAACAATAAACGTTGTGAACAAAACGAAACAGTACCGTGTGGCCCAAACACTCACATGGAAACAAACACCCACAAACCAAAAGTGAAACCCAGGCTACCTAAGTATGATTCTCAATCAGGGACAACAATTGACAGCTGCCTCTGATTGAGAACCATACTAGGCCGAACTCAAAAACCAACATAGACTGCCCACCCCAACTCACGCCCTGGCCATACTAAAACAAAGACAAAAACAAAGGAACTAAGGTCAGAACGTGACAATACACAACTGAAATATTGTATTATTTCATAGTAATTTCATATTTTTCTATTGCTGTCTACTCAATGTGGACCTGACAGAGACAATGGAATATTTTGGGCTTTGGAATTTCAATTAAAAAATCTAAAATAATTTGAATCTCATTCTTTCATAATGTATGTAATGTTTAAAAACATGTAGCTCTCTTCCTGATGGCTTCTATAGCCAAAGAAGTAGAGTAGGTCTACAGGAAATGTTTTGCCCACCTTGGTAGAGTAGAAACATCGGACTATGTGTGTGCATGTGTGTGGCCGTGGTTGTGTTTGAATTCCCCCAGTCTTGCATCTTGGCAGTAGGAGAGTGGCACCGTTGTTGGCATTCACGTCAGCCACTCCACAACACCACCTACTGTATCCATGTCTTTACCCCTCACTGTATCCCTGGTACTCCTCACTGTATCCCTGGTACTCCTCACTGTATCCCTGTCTTTACCCCTCACTGTATCCCTGGTACTCCTCACTGTATCCCTGGTACTCCTCACTGTATCCCTGTCTTTACCCCTCACTGTATCCCTGGTACCCCTCACTGTATCCCTGGTACTCCTCACTGTATCCCTGGTACTCCTCACTGTATCCCTGGTACTCCTCACTGTATCCCTGTCTTTACCCCTCACTGTATCCCTGGTACTCCTCACTGTATCCCTGGTACTCCTCACTGTATCCCTGGTACTCCTCACTGTATCCCTGTCTTTACCCCTCACTGTATCCCTGGTACTGTATCCCTCACTGTATCCCTGGTACTCCTCACTGTATCCCTGGTACTCCTCACTGTATCCCTGGTACTCCTCACTGTATCCCTGGTACTCCTCACTGTATCCATGTCTTTACTCCTCACTGTATCCCTGGTACTCCTCACTGTATCCCTGGTACTCCTCACTGTATCCCTGGTACTCCTCACTGTATCCATGTCTTTACTCCTCACTGTATCCCTGGTACTCCTCACTGTATCCCTGGTACCCCTCACTGTATCCCTGGTACTCCTCACTGTATCCCTGGTACTCCTCACTGTATCCCTGGTACTCCTCACTGTATCCATGTCTTACCCCTCACTGTATCCCTGGTACTCCTCACTGTATCCCTGGTCTTTACCCTCACTGTATCCCTGTCTTTACTCCTCACTGTATCCCTGTCTTTACCCCTCACTGTATCCCTGTCTTTACCCCTCACTGTATCCCTCCTCACTGTATCCCTGGTACTCCTCACTGTATCCCTGTCTTTACCCCTCACTGTATCCCTGGTACTCCTCACTGTATCCCTGGTACTCCTCACTGTATCCCTGGTACTCCTCACTGTATCCCTGTCTTTACCCCTCACTGTATCCCTGGTACCCCTCACTGTATCCCTGGTACTCCTCACTGTATCCCTGGTACTCCTCACTGTATCCCTGTCTTTACCCCTCACTGTATCCCTGTCTTTACCCCTACTGTATCCCTGGTACCCCTCACTGTATCCCTGGTACCCCTCACTGTATCCCTGGTACTCCTCACTGTATCCCTGGTACTCCACACTGTATCCCTGTCTTTACCTCTCACTGTATCCCTGGTACTCCTCACTGTATCCCTGTCTTTACCCCTCACTGTATCCCTGGTACTCCACACTGTATCTCTGGTACTCCTCACTGTATCCCTGGTACTCCACACTGTATCCCTGTCTTTACCCCTCACTGTATCCCTGGTACTCCTCACTGTATTCCTGTCTTTACCCCTCACTGTATCCCTGGTACTCCTCACTGTATCTCTGTCTTTACCCCTCACTGTATCCCTGGTACTCCTCACTGTATCCCTGTCTTTACCCCTCACTGTATCCCTGGTACTCCTCACTGTATCCCTGTCTTTACCCCTCACTGTATCCCTGGTACTCCTCACTGTATCCCTGTCTTTACCCCTCACTGTATCCCTGGTACTCCTCACTGTATCTCTGTCTTTACCCCTCACTGTATCCCTGGTACTCCTCACTGTATCCCTGTCTTTACCCCTCACTGTATCCCTGGTACTCCTCACTGTATCCCTGTCTTTACCCCTCACTGTATCCCTGGTACTCCTCACTGTATCCATGTCTTTACTCCTCACTGTATCCCTGGTACTCCTCACTGTATCCCTGGTACCCCTCACTGTATCCCTGGTACTCCTCACTGTATCCCTGGTACTCCTCACTGTATCCCTGGTACTCCTCACTGTATCCATGTCTTTACTCCTCACTGTATCCCTGGTACTCCTCACTGTATCCCTGGTACTCCTCACTGTATCCCTGGTACTCCTCACTGTATCCATGTCTTTACTCCTCACTGTATCCCTGGTAGTCCTCACTGTATCCCTGGTACCCCTCACTGTATCCCTGGTACTCCTCACTGTATCCCTGGTACTCCTCACTGTATCCCTGGTACTCCTCACTGTATCCATGTCTTTACCCCTCACTGTATCCCTGGTACCCCTCACTGTATCCCTGGTACTCCTCACTGTATCCCTGTCTTTACTCCTCACTGTATCCCTGTCTTTACCCCTCACTGTATCCCTGTCTTTACCCCTCACTGTATCCCTGTCTTTACCCCTCACTGTATCCCTGGTACTCCTCACTGTATCCCTGGTACTCCTCACTGTATCCCTGTCTTTACCCCTCACTGTATCCCTGGTACTCCTCACTGTATCCCTGGTACTCCTCACTGTATCCCTGGTACTCCTCACTGTATCCCTGTCTTTACCCCTCACTGTATCCCTGGTACCCCTCACTGTATCCCTGGTACTCCTCACTGTATCCCTGGTACTCCTCACTGTATCCCTGTCTTTACCCCTCACTGTATCCCTGTCTTTACCCCTACTGTATCCCTGGTACCCCTCACTGTATCCCTGGTACCCCTCACTGTATCCCTGGTACTCCTCACTGTATCCCTGGTACTCCACACTGTATCCCTGTCTTTACCTCTCACTGTATCCCTGGTACTCCTCACTGTATCCCTGTCTTTACCCCTCACTGTATCCCTGGTACTCCACACTGTATCTCTGGTACTCCTCACTGTATCCCTGGTACTCCACACTGTATCCCTGTCTTTACCCCTCACTGTATCCCTGGTACTCCTCACTGTATTCCTGTCTTTACCCCTCACTGTATCCCTGGTACTCCTCACTGTATCTCTGTCTTTACCCCTCACTGTATCCCTGGTACTCCTCACTGTATCCCTGTCTTTACCCCTCACTGTATCCCTGGTACTCCACACTGTATCCCTGTCTTTACCCCTCACTGTATCCCTGGTACTCCTCACTGTATCCCTGTCTTTACCCCTCACTGTATCCCTGGTACTCCTCACTGTATCTCTGTCTTTACCCCTCACTGTATCCCTGGTACTCCTCACTGTATCCCTGTCTTTACCCCTCACTGTATCCCTGGTACTCCTCACTGTATCCCTGTCTTTACCCCTCACTGTATCCCTGGTACTCCTCACTGTATCCCTGTCTTTACCCCTCACTGTATCCCTGTCTTTACCCCTCATTGTATCCCTGTCTTTACTCCTCACTGTATCCCTGGTACTCCTCACTGTATCCCTGTCTTTACCCCGCACTGTATCCCTGGTACTCCTCACTGTATCCCTGTCTTTACCCCTCACTGTATCCCTGGTACTCCACACTGTATCTCTGGTACTCCTCACTGTATCCCTGGTACTCCTCACTGTATCCCTGGTACTCCACACTGTATCCCTGTCTTTACCCCTCACTGTATCTCTGGTACTCCTCACTGTATCCCTGGTCTTTACCCCTCACTGTATCCCTGGTACTCCTCACTGTATCTCTGGTACTCCTCACTGTATCCCTGGTACTCCTCACTGTATCCCTGGTACTCCTCACTGTATCCCTGTCTTTACCCCTCACTGTATCCCTGTCTTTACCCCTCACTGTATCTCTGGTACTCCTCACTGTATCCCTGGTACTCCACACTGTATCCCTGTCTTTACCCCTCACTGTATCCCTGTCTTTACCCCTCACTGTATCCCTGGTACTCCTCACTGTATCCCTGTCTTTACCCCTCACTGTATCCTTGGTACTCCTCACTGTATCCCTGTCGTTACCCCTCACTGTATCCCTGGTACTCCACACTGTATCCCTGTCTTTACCCCTCACTGTATCCCTGGTACTCCTCACTGTATCCCTGTCTTTACCCCTCACTGTATCCCTGGTACTCCTCACTGTATCTCTGGTACTCCTCACTGTATCCCTGGTACTCCTCACTGTATCCCTGGTACTCCTCACTGTATCCCTGTCTTTACCCCTCACTGTATCCCTGTCTTTACCCCTCACTGTATCTCTGGTACTCCTCACTGTATCCCTGGTACTCCACACTGTATCCCTGTCTTTACCCCTCACTGTATCCCTGTCTTTACCCCTCACTGTATCCCTGGTACTCCTCACTGTATCCCTGTCTTTACCCCTCACTGTATCCTTGGTACTCCTCACTGTATCCCTGTCGTTACCCCTCACTGTATCCCTGGTACTCCTCACTGTATCCCTGTCTTTACCCCTCACTGTATCCCTGGTACTCCTCACTGTATCCCTGTCTTTACCCCTCATTGTATCCCTGTCTTTACTCCTCACTGTATCCCTGGTACTCCTCACTGTATCCCTGGTACTCCTCACTGTATCCCTGTCTTTACCCCTCATTGTATCCCTGTCTTTACTCCTCACTGTATCCCTGGTACTCCTCACTGTATCCCTGGTACTCCTCACTGTATCCCTGTCTTTACCCCTCATTGTATCCCTGTCTTTACCCCTCACTGTATCCCTGTCTTTACTCCTCACTGTATCCCTGTCTTTACCTCTCACTGTATCCCTGGTACTCCTCACTGTATCCCTGGTACTCCTCACTGTATCCCTGTCTTTACCCCTCACTGTATCCTTGGTACTCCTCACTGTATCCCTGTCGTTACCCCTCACTGTATCCCTGGTACTCCTCACTGTATCCCTGTCTTTACCCCTCACTGTATCCCTGTCTTTACCCCTCACTGTATCCCTGGTACTCCTCACTGTATCCCTGGTACTCCTCACTGTATCCCTGTCTTTACCCCTCATTGTATCCCTGTCTTTACTCCTCACTGTATCCCTGGTACTCCTCACTGTATCCCTGGTACTCCTCACTGTATCCCTGTCTTTACCCCTCATTGTATCCCTGTCTTTACCCCTCATTGTATCCCTGTCTTTACCTCTCACTGTATCCCTGGTACTCCTCACTGTATCCCTGTCTTTTCTTCCACTTCCACCCTACTCCTTCTCTCATTCTCTCTCATTCTATGGTGCCACTCCCTATTCCTCTCTCACCCCCCTCTCTCACCCCCTTCTCTCTCACACACACACACACACACACACACACACACACACACACACACACACACACACACACACACACACACACACACACACACACACACACACACACACACACACACACACACACACACACACACACACACACACACACACACACACACAATCTCGCTCTTTTCCTCTGTCTCCCTCTCTCTCTCTCCCTCCCTCCTCTGTCTTGTTGCTGCATAGTGAATGCTGGCTGCCTCTCAAGTCCCCACGGAGCTTATTGAACTGAACCCTGCAACATACACTATTTGTTTCGCTTATTTATTTTTCTTTGGGAGGAATGTGTGTGTGTCAGAGAGAAGAAGTGAGTTTGTGTGGTTGAAAAGCAGTAGCGTGTGTGTACTGTATGTGTGTGCGATGTGTGTGATGTGCGTGTGTGATTGGATTCACAGCATAATGCAGTACAATAATTTTGCAACAAATCTCCTCTCGCTTCATTCTCCCCTCTTGATTCATATTTCACCTCACTATTCCTCCAATACACAGTTCCATACCCCTGGAGAATTGTTTAATCACTCTACTCTGCTCTCTGTGAATAACATCAAGATATCACATTATTGGATCTGGATCTGAAAGCATTACCCTCAAAGTATTATTACATGTCTCCAACTGAAATACAATACGCCAGTCTCGCCCAGGTAGACCTGAATAGAATGTGAAAGGAGAAGGCCAGCCCTCTAACAGATTGCGTATTAACAAATAGCTGTGGGACCGTTGGTTGACGTGTAGCCAAAGTCTTTGAGTGTAAGTGAGCAAGAGCGAGAGAGAGGGAGGGAGAGAGAGAGGGAGGGAGATAGAGAGAGAGAGAGAGAGAGAGAGAGAGAGAGAGAGAGAGCCAGGAGGGGAGCATTCCTTGCCACATAATTAGCTTTCATTTGGGTCCCCTGGCCTGGATCACCCTCTCTATCCCTTCTTCTCTCACCCCTTCCTTTCATCACTCCTTCCCACCCTCTTTATATAAATCTCCCTCTCCATATATGCATGTCAAGCACTTGGTGATCTAATGTCTGTGAGGTGAGAATCTGATACATATGTCAGTTCCCTCCGTAGACAGTCTGTGTCATAAAGACAAAGGGGGCAACAGGAAGAACAGGAAGAAAGGTAGAGGCTGAGAAACAGAGGGAGAGTGAGAGATGGGAGTAAGCTGAGAAATGAAGAGAGAGAAAGGTGAGAGAGAGGAAGTGGTGAGGGATAGGAAGAGAAGTGTTCCACCCTGAAATGCTGCAGGGTTTGCCTTGGCATGCCAGGCACGGTCACCATTGTTTGGAGCAAGTTTGTCACAAAGAAACTGGATTGGCACGGTACAGAGGGATAAGGTGTATTATGAGTGAATAGGTTGTTTGACAGGAGAGTGCCTTGTTTACAACTGTCCTGTATGGGAGACAGCTCCTCTTGAAGAAAGTAGGACATCACTGAGACATAACAGAGACAGCAACTGCTCCCCGAGCGCCAGTGGACGTCTGATTCAGAGGGGTCGGGTTAAAGGGGAAGAAGGGGAAGGGGAAGACACATTTTGGATGAATGCATTCAGTTGTGCAACTGACTAGATACCATACCCCACTTTCCCTTCCATTAACACAACAGCACAACAGGCAGGTAGGTGCACAAGACACCATAGTGACAACAGTATTACCACAGACAGGTGCTAGTGCTACCACAGTGAGATGCTATCGTTTGGAGCTAGGAAGAACAGGGAGATTTACATGGCGTAGTTTGCACAGGTGCAACAGAGAGGCTGCTGTGTAGGTAAAAGACTCCTACGAAGTGTACACTCAGTCGAACGCACCACTGGGTGCACACAGCCTGCCATCCAGGACATCTACAACACCAGATGTCGCAGAAAGGCCAATAATATCATCATTGACCCCAGCCACCGTAGGCAGTACAGAAGCATCATGGCTAAAACTAACAGACTGGCCAATAGCTTCTACCCCCAGACCATTAGGCTGCGGAATAGTCAGTCACATGCCCCCCCCCCCCCCCCAACTGCCCACACCTCAGTGGATATTTATATTAATCATTGTCACAGTTGTAAACAGTTATATATTATTATTATTATTTATTGTTTCATTCACACCTGCACTGTTGAAGCTCGGAGCTTAAGAATTTCACTGTACACTGCAACTACCTGTGACTAATTAAAAAATATCTAATCTAGAATAAATCATTTGTTTTAATAATGAATTTCACCATGCAGGTGATGCACTGCACAGACTCAACAGTATTCCCCTCACCATCCACCCCTCATCCTGTCTAGCAGTTTGAGCTGTTGTCTTGTAGTCTGAGGCTGCGTCCTAAATGGCACCCTATTCCCTATGTAGTGTACTTTTGACCAGAGCCTGGGACACAGGCTGACTCTATCCTTATACTGCCCCTGCCAAAGTCAACTTATTATGTTGTGAGACAGTTGGGCTCAGCAGGCTCAGACTGTGTGGGTTTAACATTAAGCTGCTGGACCCTGGGAGAGGGGGTGAAGGAGGACAAAGAGGAGGGGGGCTGGGGAGGAGAGGTAGAGGGGAGATTGGGGAGGAGATAATGAGAGAAGGAGGTGTTTGTCATGTTTGTCATTTATTATCTTGTCTTGTCCCTGTGCTTCCCATTCTATTCGTTTCCCTCTGCTGGTCTTATTTGGTTCTTTCCCTCCTTCTAGCCCTCTCTCTCCCCCTCCCTCTCTCACTCTCTCGCTCTCTCTTCTCTCTATCGTTCCGTTCCTGCTCCCAGCTGTTCCTATTCCCCTAATCATCATTTAGTCTTCCCACACCTGTTCCCGATCCTTTCCCCTGATTAGAGTCCCTATTTATTCCTTTGTGATCCGTTCCTGTGCCGTCGGTTCCTTGTTTTGTATTCCATGCTGTAATTGCGTTTTCGCCCTGTCCTGTCGTGTTTTTGCCGTGATTGTGTATCACCCTGTCCTGTCGTGTTTTGTGCCTTCTTCAGACGCTGCGTGTGAGCAGGTGTCTCAGTTGACTACGGCCTGCGCCTACCCGAAGCGACCTGCAGTCTGTGGCCGCTTCTCCAGTTGTTTTCCCCTCAACTATCTAGAGGATTTCAGTTATTCGGTTTTGAGCATTAATAAACTCTGTTTCTGTTAAGTCGCGTTTGGGTCCTCGTTCACCTGCATAACAGAAGGAACCGATCAAGGAATGGACCCAGCGACTTCAGACGCTCGTTACACTGCCGTCGAGATCCAAGGAGCCATGCTCGGCAGACACGAGCAGGAATTGTCCGCTGCTCGCCATGCCGTGGAGAACCTGGCCGCTCAGGTTTCCGACCTCTCTGGACAGTTCCAGAGTCTACGTCTCGTGCCACCTGTTACTTCCTGGCCTGCCGAGCCTCCAGAACCTAGGGTTAATAACCCACCTTGCTACTCCGGGCAGCCCACTGAGTGCCGCTCCTTTCTCACGCAGTGTGAGATTGTGTTCTCTCTCCAACCCAACACATACTCTAGAGAGAGAGCTCGGGTTGCTTACGTCATTTCACTCCTTACTGGCCGGGCTCGAGAATGGGGCACAGCTATCTGGGAGGCAAGGGCTGATTGCTCTATCAAATTCCAGAACTTTAAAGAGGAGATGATTCGGGTTTTTGACCGTTCAGTTTTTGGTGGGGAGGCTTCTAGGGCCCTGGCTTCCTTATGCCAAGGTGAACGGTCCATAACGGATTATTCCATTGAGTTTCGCACTCTTGCTGCCTCTAGTGAGTGGAACGAGCCGGCGCTGCTCGCTCGTTTTCTGGAGGGACTCCACGCAGTGGTTAAGGATGAGATTCTCTCCCGGGAGGTTCCTTCAGATGTGAACTCTTTGATTGCTCTCGCCATCCGCATAGAACGACGGGTAGATCTTCGTCACCGGGCTCGTGGAAGAGAGCTCGCATCAACGGTGTTTCCCTGCTCCGCATCGCAACCATCCCCCTCCTCTGGCTTTGAGACTGAGCCCATGCAGCTGGGAGGGATTCGCATCTCGAATAAGGAGAGGAACGGAGGATCACCAACCGCCTGTGCCTCTATTGCGGAGTTGCTGGACATTTTGTTAATTCATGTCCAGTAAGAGGCCAGAGCCCATCAGTAAGCGGAGGGCTACTGGTGAGCGCTACTACTCAGTCCTCTTCATCTAGATCTTGTACTACTATGTCGGTCCATCTACGCTGGACCGGTTCGGGTGCTACATGCAGTGCCTTGATTGACTCTGGGGCTGAGGGTTGTTTCATGGACGAAGCATGGGTTCGGAAACATAACATTCCTTTCAGACCGTTAGACAAGCCTACGCCCATGTTTGCCTTAGATGGTAGTCATCTTCCCAGTATCAAATTTGAGACACTACCTTTAACTCTCACAGTATCTGGTAACCACAGTGAGACTATTTCTTTTTTGATTTTCCGTTCACCGTTTACACCTGTTGTTTTGGGTCATCCCTGGCTAGTATGTCATAATCCTTCTATTAATTGGTCTAGTAATTCTATCCTATCCTGGAACGTTTCTTGTCATGTGAAGTGTTTAATGTCTGCCATCCCTCCCGTTTCTTCTCTCCCTACTTCTCAGGAGGAACCTGGCGATTTGACAGGAGTGCCGGAGGAATATCATGATCTGCGCACGGTCTTCAGTCGGTCCCGAGCCAACTCCCTTCCTCCTCACCGGTCGTATGATTGTAGTATTGATCTCCTTCCAGGGACCACGCCTCCTCGAGGTAGACTATACTCTCTGTCGGCTCCCGAACGTAAGGCTCTCGAGGATTATTTGTCTGTGTCTCTTGACGCCGGTACCATAGTGCCTTCTTCTTCTCCGGCCGGGCGGGGTTCTTTTTTGTTAAGAAGAAGGACGGTACTCTGCGCCCCTGCGTGGATTATCGAGGGCTGAATGACATAACGGTTAAGAATCGTTATCCGCTTCCCCTTATGTCATCAGCCTTCGAGATTCTGCAGGGAGCCAGGTGCTTTACTAAGTTGGACCTTCGTAACGCTTACCATCTCGTGCGCATCAGAGAGGGGGACAGTGGAAAACGGCGTTTAACACTCCGTTAGGGCATTTTGAGTACCGGGTTCTGCCGTTCGGTCTCGCCAATGCGCCAGCTGTTTTTCAGGCATTAGTTAATGATGTTCTGAGAGACATGCTGAACATTTTTGTTTTTGTCTATCTTGACGATATCCTGATTTTTTCTCCGTCACTCGAGATTCATGTTCAGCACGTTCGACGTGTTCTACAGCGCCTTTTAGAGAATTGTCTCTACGTAAAGGCTGAGAAGTGCTCTTTTCATGTCTCCTCCGTTACTTTTCTCGGTTCCGTTATTTCCGCTGAAGGCATTCAGATGGATTCCGCTAAGGTCCAAGCTGTCAGTGATTGGCCCGTTCCAAGGTCACGTGTCGAGTTGCAGCGCTTTTTAGGTTTCGCTAATTTCTATCGGCGTTTCATTCGTAATTTCGGTCAAGTTGCTGCCCCTCTCACAGCTCTTACTTCTGTCAAGACGTGTTTTAAGTGGTCCGGTTCCGCCCAGGGAGCTTTTGATCTTCTAAAAGAACGTTTTACGTCCGCTCCTATCCTCGTTACTCCTGACGTCACTAGACAATTTATTGTCGAGGTTGACGCTTCAGAGGTAGGCGTGGGAGCCATTCTATCCCAGCGCTTCCAGTCTGACGATAAGGTTCATCCTTGCGCTTATTTTTCTCATCGCCTGTCGCCATCTGAGCGCAACTATGATGTGGGTAACCGTGAACTGCTCGCCATCCGCTTAGCCCTAGGCGAATGGCGACAGTGGTTGGAGGGGGCGACCGTTCTTTTGTCGTTTGGACAGACCATAAGAACCTTGAGTACATCCGTTCTGCCAAACGACTTAATGCCCGTCAAGCTCGTTGGGCGTTGTTTTTCGCTCGTTTCGAGTTTGTGATTTCTTACCGTCCGGGTAGCAAGAACACCAAGCCTGATGCCTTATCCCGTCTGTTTAGTTCTTCTGTGGCTTCTACTGATCTCGAGGGGATTCTTCCTTATGGGCGTGTTGTCGGGTTGACAGTCTGGGGAATTGAAAGACAGGTTAAGCAAGCACTCACGCACACTGCGTCGCCGCGCGCTTGTCCTAGTAACCTCCTTTTCGTTCCTGTTTCCACTCGTCTGGCTGTTCTTCAGTGGGCTCACTCTGCCAAGTTAGCTGGTCATCCCGGTGTTCGAGGCACTCTTGCGTCTATTCGCCAGCGCTTTTGGTGGCCGACTCAGGAGCGTGACACGCGCCGTTTCGTGGCTGCGTGTTCAGACTGCGCGCAGAAGAAGTCTGGTAATTTTTTTTTCTGCTTCTGCTCCTGGTCTTGCTGGGTCTCAGTCTGTTCCCTGCCATCGCATCTCTCCTGTTCTTGTCCCTGCCCTTGCTGTGTCTCAGTCTGTCCCTAGTTCTCATTTTTTTTTAGAGTAGTACCCTAGTTTCCCTTTTTATCGTTTTTCGTTACGGTCCTGAGGAGAGGAGTTGGGTTCTTTCTCGGGACGTGCTGGACCGTTTGATCTATGATTTCCTCCGTTGCCGCCAGTGTTCCTCCTCGAGAGCGCCAGGAGGCGCCGGTGAGTGGGGGGTACTGTCATGTTTGTCATTTATTATCTTGTCTTGTCCCTGTGCTTCCCATTCTATTCGTTTCCCTCTGCTGGTCTTATTTGGTTCTTTCCCTCCTTCTAGCCCTCTCTCTCCCCCTCCCTCTCTCACTCTCTCGCTCTCTCTTCTCTCTATCGTTCCGTTCCTGCTCCCAGCTGTTCCTATTCCCTAATCATCATTTAGTCTTCCACACCTGTTCCCGATCCTTTCCCCTGATTAGAGTCCCTATTTATTCCTTTGTGATCCGTTCCTGTGCCGTCGGTTCCTTGTTTTGTATTCCATGCTGTAATTGCGTTTCGCCCTGTCCTGTCGTGTTTTTTGCCGTGATTGTGTATCACCCTGTCCTGTCGTGTTTTGTGCCTTCTTCAGACGCTGCGTGTGAGCAGGTGTCTCAGTTGACTACGGCCTGCGCCTACCCGAAGCGACCTGCAGTCTGTGGCCGCTTCTCCAGTTGTTTTCCCCTCAACTATCTAGAGGATTTCAGTTATTCGGTTTTGAGCATTAATAAACTCTGTTTCTGTTAAGTCGCGTTTGGGTCCTCCTTCACCTGCATAACAGTGTTAAGGCTGTAGCTGTGTTGTGATGTAGTGCTGGCCTTTTGGGATCCCCTGTTGTTGACTCAAACACTGCCTCAGCCAGGCTTTTTAGAATATTAATACATTTTTGTATTTATTTTTGTTTATTTAACTAGGCAAGTCAGTTAAGAACAAATTAGTGTTTATAATGACAGCCTAAACCGCCCAAATCCGGACAACGCTGGGCCAATTGTGCGCCGCACTATGGGACTCCCAATTACCGCCGGTTGTGATACAGCCTGTAATCGAACCAGGGTGTCTGTAGTCACACCTCACGCACTGAGATGCCGTGTCTTAGAGCGCTGCGCCACTCGGGAGCCCCAGACTATCAGGAAGGGAAGGAAGGAGAGAAGCCTCAGCCTTCCCCTCTCTTAAGGGTTGGGGAACTGAGGAGGTTGGTGGGGTGGAGAGTTCATCACCAGATCTCAAAGTCCATTGTTCCAGTGGGAAATGTCTGAGTGATGGAGAGGGTGTGTGTTTTGTGTGTGTGTCTGCGTTTGACCCTTTCTCTCACTCTCTTTTTTTCAGACACGAGTTTATTTAGCTCTTTCTTCCAGTGACACTGTAGCCTACCAGTGTTATGCAGGTGAATGAGGACCCAAAAGCGACTTGGCGAAAACAGAGTCTTTAATCCAGTAAAGTAACTTTACAATCAAAAGGCATAATTCTACTCGTAATGACGAGAACAGACTGGAGACTTGATCAAGAACTGCAGGTTGCCTCGGGAAGGCACTTGAACGTAGCAGACTCAGACACCTGCTCACCACGCAGCATCTGAGGGAAACACGACACGACAGGGCGATACATAGACACAGCACGGTGAACAATAGACAAGGAACCGACAGGGCAGGAACGGAAAAC
This sequence comes from Oncorhynchus gorbuscha, assembly GCF_021184085.1. Lineage (NCBI taxonomy): Eukaryota > Metazoa > Chordata > Actinopteri > Salmoniformes > Salmonidae > Oncorhynchus > Oncorhynchus gorbuscha. The sequence continues at coordinate 13,086,151 of NC_060190.1, read as the reverse complement.
AAGGAGAGAAATAGGGACTCTAATCAGGGAAAAGGATCGGGAACAGGTGTGGGAAGACTAAATGATTGATTAGGGGAATAGGAACAGCTGGGAGCAGGAACGGAACGATAGAGAGAAGAGAGAGAGGAAGGGAGGAGAGAGAAAAAGGGGAACGAACCTAAAAAGACCAGCAGGGGGAAAATGAACAGAGGGAAAAGCAAAATGACAAGACAATCTAAGACAAAACATGACAACCAGCTATCTCCCTCGGTCTAAAATACAATTTGTGAGGCCATTCACTCTTCCCCTCATCTCTGTCAATTCAATTCAAGGGTCTTTATTGGCATGGGAAACGTGTTAACATTGCCAAAGCAAGTGAGGTATGTCAAGACCCGGTTACGAACCCGGGTCTCCGGAGTGAGAAACAGTCACTAAACCAACTGAGCCACGAATAGTCAGCAGAACCCAGAAGATGAGGCAGACACAGCAGTACTTGAGACGGTGTATTTAATGAAGTAAAAAGTGAAGTTCTTCAGGAAAACATGTAACTCCACAACCTCAAAAGGAATTCCACAAGAACAAAGGCAATCCTCCAAGACAAAAAGGCAAATCCACAAAAACTCCACAAGAGAGTCCACCGGGATCTAGAAGAACTCACAGAGTACTAGGGCTGGGTGCTAACATACAAACACAGAGCAAAGAACTGAGTAAAACAAAGGGTTTAAATACAATCAGGGGAAACGAGGCACAGGTGCAAATAATAATGGGGATCAAGGGAAAACAAAAGGTCAAAAGGCACAATGGGGGCATCTAGTGACCAAAAACCGGAACAACCCTGGCCAAATCCTGACAGAATCCCCCCCCCCCCCTAGGAACGGCTCCTGACGTTCCTACCAGCTCTCTCAGGGTGGAGGGCCCTGAACTGATGAATGAGGTCAGGGTCCAGTACATCTTTGGCAGGAACCCAGGAGCGCTCCTCGGGACCGTAGCCTTCCCAGTCCACCAGATACTGCCAGGACCGCTGCACCCGGCGGGAATCCAGTATCCGATGGACGGTATAAGCCGGCTGGCCTCCAATGACACGAGGCGGAGGGGGGAGGTCTGTCTGCCGGGACAAGGGGAGAAAAAACAACAGGTTTTAATAAGGAAATGTGAAACGTGGGATTAATCTTAAGGGATCTGGGTAAGTGTAGGCGATAAGAAACAGGGTTAACTCTCCTGGCAACCTTAAAGGGACCGATGTATTTTTGGGACAGCTTGCGAGACTCCACCCGTAGTGGTAAGTCTCTTGTGGAGAGCCAGACTCTCTGGCCGGGGCGCAGGGTAGGCCCGGGACGGCGACGTCTGTTGGCTTGTTGTTGGTGCCTCTGTGAGGAACGCATAAGATTAAGACGGGTCTTCCTCCACATAATCCGACAGCGTCTGACGAACTTCAAGGCTGAAGGCACTCTGACTTCTGCCTCCTGGTCCAGGAACAATGGAGGGGCATAGCCAAACTGACACTCGTGCGGGGACATACCAGTGGAGGAGGAGCGCAAGGTGTTGTGCGCGTATTCGGCCCAAACAATGAAGGACGACCATGTGGACGGGTTGTTACGAGTCATACATCGGAGGGTGGTTTCCAGCTCTTGATTCATCCTCTCTGTTTGGCCGTTGGACTCCGGATGGTACCCTGAAGATAGACTGGCAGAAGCCCCCATGAGTTGGCAGAAGGCCTTCCAAAACCTTGAGGCGAACTGGGGACCTCTGTCAGAAACCATATCTTGAGGAATGCCGAAGACTCGGAACACATGATTAATTACCAACTCAGCCGTTTCCTTGGCAGAAGGTAACTTAGTCAGAGGGACGAACCTGGCCGCCTTAGAAAACCTGTCGATTATGACTAGGATAGTAGTATTGCCATGGGATGGAGGAAGGCCAGTAATAAAGTCCGAGATATGGGACCAGGGTCTGTGGGGAACAGGTAAAGGGTGAAGGAGTCCTTGCGGACAAAGGTGAGAAGATTTGCCCTGGCAGCACACGGGGCAGGCATTGACGAAAGTGGCAACGTCTTCTCTTATGGTAGGCCACCAGAACTTACGCTGGATGAACTCCAAGGTGCGACCTACGCCCGGGTGACAGGTGAGGCGAGAGGAGTGCCCCCACAGAAGGACCTGAGTCCTCACTGCCTTGGGGACAAACAACCGATTGGCAGGACCTCCTTTCGGGTCCGGTTCGATAGCTTGAGCTCGTCTCACGGTATCCTCAACTTGCCACGAGATCGGAGCCACGATCTTAGCAGCAGGAAGAAAAGGCATGTCCGTGTCATCTCGAATGGCAGGAGCGTAGACTCGGGACAGGGCATCCGGTTTGAGATTCTTCGACCCGGGCCGATAGGTGAGGATAAACTGGAATCGATTGAAGAAAAGAGACCATCTGCTTGAGTCCTTGGAAGGCAGTCTCAGCTTCTCTTCCCCACAAAAACCTTGCATTGCCACCCTTGGTTAAAGCTGAGAGAGGGGCTGCCACCAAGCTGAAGTTCTTGATGAACTTGCGGTGAAAGTTAGTGAAGCCCAGGAAACGCTGAACTTCCTTAACGGATTTGGGGGTAGGCCAATCCGCTACCGCCCCTACCTTCCTGGGGTCCATTTGGACTCGACCGGGTTCCACTACAAATCCCAGGAATTGTACTTCGGGATGAATGGAATTCACATTTTTCCGGCTTAACGTACAGATGGCTGTCTAGGAGGCGTTTGAGTACTTGTCTGACATGCTTTGTGTGTTCTTGAAGAGAGCTCGAAAAGATGAGGATGTCATCCAAGTAAACGAACACAAATATGTTAAGCATATCCCTAAGAACATCGTTTATGAGCGCTTGGAACACCGCTGGGGCGTTGGTCAGGCCGAAGGGCATCACCAAGTATTCATAGTGACCAGTAGGCGTGTTGAAAGCGGTCTTCCACTCGTCACCAGGTCTGATCCGCACAAGATGGTATGCGTTCCGCAGGTCAAGCTTAGTGAAAACAACTGCTTCCTGGAGCAGCTCGAAGGCTGTGGCCTTAAGGGGTAGCGGGTAACGGTTACGGACGGTTATGGCATTGAGTCCCCGGTAGTCGATGCAAGGACGTAATCCACCGTCTTTCTTGGCCACAAAGAAAAACCCTGCTCCCGCCGGGGAGGTGGATGGACGCATGAGGCCTGCTTCCAGAGCGTCCTTGATGTAGGTATCCATAGCAGCTCGTTCGGGTGGAGATAGGGAACAGATCCGACCCCTGGGGGGGCAAGTGCCCGGAAACAGTTCGATGGGGCAATCATAAGGTCTATGGGGTGGTAGCATGGTGGCCCTCTGTTTGCTAAATACCAGTTTGAAGTCATGGTAACACTCGGGAACTCGGGTCAGGTCGATGGATTCTAAAGACTCGGGAGTAGAACTCGGGGAATTTGGGAAAATACAAGTAGCTTGGCACGTAGGACCCCACTGCTTGATAGTGCCCACAGACCAGTCGATGTGAGGGTTATGGCTGTGAAGCCAGGGGTATCCAAGGACGAGAGGGAACTCGGAACAGGAGATCAAATGAAAGTTCATCAATTCCTGGTGTTGTGAAACTGAAAGTCGCAAGGAGGTAGTGACATGAGTAACAAGTCCAGATCCCAAAGGGCTTCCATCCAATGTAGTAACCCTCATGGGGTCACTTAGAGGTTCAGAGGGAACGCCATTCTCCTTCGCCCAGACACCATCCATGAAGTTACCTGCGGCTCCAGAGTCTACCAAGGCTTGAAGGTGAAGCTTGTGGTTGTCCCAGGAAAGGATTACTGGAATGAGCCGGGAGTTGGACGGATGGGAGGAGGTTATGGTTACAGTTCCCCCGGTCTGTATGGGACAGAGCGTTTCCCTGGAGCCCGGGACTGGGAAACAATATATACAGCGTCGCTCCCTCATCCGGCGGTCTCTCTCAGCCTGGGAGATGCGTCCAATCTGCATGGGTTCCGGTGGAGCCAGCGAGGATAAAGGTGGGGACTCGGAGCTGGGACTGATAGGGGCTAGAGGTCTACGGTTGAGTTCTCTCTCTCTCAGACGCTGGTCAATGCGTGAGGCCAACTTGATCAGGGACTCGAGATTGTCCGGTGGTTCCTGAGTGGCCAGTTCATCTTGGATAGTGTCGGAAAGGCCTTTCAGAAAGCACACCGTGAGCGCCTCGTTGTTCCAGCCACTCGCTGCTGCCACCGTGCAGAACTGGATGGCATAGTCCGTCATGCTGCGCCGACCTTGGTGGAGAGTCAGGAGCTGTTTGGCTGAGTCAGGACCACTGCTTGGGCCTTGAAACACTCGTTTGAATTCCTCAGCAAAGGCGGAGTAGCTGGCACAGCAGGAACTATGGGCATCCCACACAGCAGTAGCCCAGGCCAGGGCTTTTTCCGACAGCAGGGTGATGATATATGTGATCTTAGACCGGTCGGTGGGGAACGACGAGGGTTGCAGCTCGAAGGAGAGAGAACATTGGGTGAGAAACCCTTTACAAGCACTTGGATCACCTGAGAACCGTTGGGGAGGTGGAAGACGAGGTTCAGCCAGAGGGTTAACTGCCATGGGTACGTGAATCTGAGGTACTGGGACGGGAACTGTTGCCGGGGTAAGTCGATCAGATATCTGCTTTATGGAAGTCAGCATCTCCGACAGAAGATGAGAATGTCTAGCCATTAAGGCCTCTTGCTGAACCAGGGCGGCTTCGTGGCGTTGGACAGTCTCCTGGTGGTGGGACAGCATGGCAACAAGGTCCTGGGAACTGGCTGCCTCTGGGTTCATTTCTGGCTCTGTGTTTCTGTCAGGACCCGATTACGAACCCGGGTCTCCGGAGTGAGAAACAGTCACTAAACCAACTGAGCCACGAATAGTCAGCAGAACCCAGAAGATGAGGCAGACACAGCAGTACTTGACACGGTGTATTTAATGAAGTAAAAAGTGAAGTTCTTCAGGAAAACATGTAACTCCACAACCTCAAAAGGAATTCCACAAGAACAAAGGCAATCCTCCAAGACAAAAAGGCAAATCCACAAGGTGGAAGGCACAGCACAAAAAGCCTCAAAAAGATACTCAAAAACAAACAAACAAGAACAAAAAACAGAACTCCACAAGAGAGTCCACCGGGATCTACAAGAGCTCACAGAGTACTAGGGCTGGGTGCTAACATACAAACACAGAGCAAAGAACTGAGTAAAACAAAGGGTTTAAATACAATCAGGGGAAACGAGGCACAGGTGCAAATAATAATGGGGATCAAGGGAAAACAAAAGGTCAAAAGGCACAATGGGGGCATCTAGTGACCAAAAACCGGAACAACCCTGGCCAAATCCTGACAAGGTAGATAATATACAAAAGTTAAATAAACAATAAAAATGAACAGTAAACATTACACATACAGAAGTTTCAAAAGAATAACAAATGTCATATTATACATATACACAGTGTTGTAACCATGTACAAATGGTTAAAGTACACAAGGGAAAATAAATAAGCATAAATATGGGTTGTATCTATCTCTCTCTCTCTCTCTCTCTCTCTCTCTCTCTCTCTCTCATATACTCACACAGAAGCTCAAATATGCAAACAACTTTTTTACACCTGATTGGGACACCTGACACTCTCTCCCCTTCCCTTATCTCTCTCTCCTCCTCCCCACTTTCTCAAATCCTCAAACCCACACAGAAGATCTCCATCACTCCACTTTCCAGGTTTTGAACCTGTAGATAAATGTGCCGTGTCATTGGATAAGACTGTTTGAGTGGAGATAGAATGTTACTTCAGCCCTCTAGTAAAGCCGCTCTGTTCTATGGAAGAGAGGCAGGGCTTGAAATGCAAATGCAGCTTGAGGGGGCGGAGGCCAAGAGAGAGTTTGCAGCAAAGTGACTCTCTCTCTCTAGGGGCCGGCCCAGCTGAAGCCAGTTGCCCGGCAACAGCTCACCGAGAGGGGAGGAGGGGGGAGTGGCCTAATCTCAACAACTGTTGCCAGAACTGAAGCTCCCTCTGTGTGAATGTGAGCAAGCCAGGAGCGAACAACCAAATGAGTATGTGTGAGAGAGTTGCTGCATCTCTGCATGTGTGTGAGAGAGTGAGGTAGTTGCAGTGTGTGTGAGTCGTGCTCTCACAGAGGAGCTAAGCCAGCCAGCGCAGTTTTAGAGGCTCTGAAAGAGCACTCTCTCCTCTCCTCCTTTTCTCTCCCTCTTTTTCTAGACAACACTGATTCAAAGGACTGCCATTTGGACTATCTAAACCCCCGGCACTTTCTGTACTGACCTGGCTTCACCTGTGTGTGTAAGACGAAAGGCAGAGGACTTCGCCCCTGGTTTGAGGGGCGCGTTGGATGACTTCTATGGATGAGGGCTTGGCCGGTGGAGTGTTGGGCCAGGGGGCCCACCATGGCTCCCCCCAAATAATGGATGGGGTAAGAGACAGCACCTCTTTGCTACAGGTTGGGGGTAAGGGGATAGAGGGATAGAAGGATAGAGAGAAGGATCTGGGGCGGAGGTTAGGGGTTGGGGGATCTGGGGGGGTTGGTGCGGTGGAGAGTTCAGCACCAGAGCTCAAAGTCCATTGTTCCAGTGGGGTGTGTGAGTGACGGAGAGTGTGTGTGTGTTTTGTGTGTGTGTCTGTGTTTGACCCATTCTCTCTCTCGCTCTCTTTCTGTCACTCTGTCTTATGCTCTTTCTTCCGCTGCCACGCTGTAGCCTACAGTCTATCTCCCTGTGAAATACAATTAATCACCATTCACTCTTCGCCTCATCTCTCCCTCTCTCTCGCTCCCCCTCATTCTCTGACCAGCCAGCGCCGGATTTCAATTAATCCCATTACAATCAGAGGAGGGGTGAACCGAGACAGCACCCAGCCACCGGCTAGAGAGAGAGAGAGAGAGAGAGAGACTTAAACATTGTGGGTTTTTAGTGTACAGTACAGTATGAGCTTGGCTGAAGCTCAATGTTGTCCGTTCCGGCTGTGTAACTTAGCCTATGGTTCAGTGAGAAAGGAGAAGTTTATCCCACACAACAATGTGTCAAAAAAGGAAGTCTAAATTCAAACTGTTGGAATGGGTGATAGGGTTTCACGATGTTTGAGTTTCCTTGATCAGTACCTGTGACTTTGTCAATATAATTACCGACATGTTGTAATTGTGGTCTCAGTTCCACAGAAAAGAGGAAAGATGTCTATTTATCATACAGTAACTAGTTTCTCCCACAGTGACATGTGACATGGCTAGACGTATCTGTTTGAACAAGATGGCTCATGTTCTGTAACAAGACATTAAGTAATGAGATGCGTCCTCTTATTCTCAAACTAACTAAGCTGATAGGCCTAAACTATATTGTTTTGGTCTAAACCAGATCTGCCTGTCTAATACTGTATTTTGACCTGGGCAGGAATAACTACACTGAACAAAAAAGTAAACGCAACATGTAAAGTGTTGGTCCCATCTTTCGTGAGCTGAAATAAATGATCCCAGAAATGTTCCATATGCACAAAAAGCTTATTTCTCCCAAATGTTCTGAACAAATTTGTTTACCTCCCTGTCAGAGAGCATTTCTCCTTTGCCAAGATAATTAATCCACCTGACAGGTGTGTCATATCAAGAAGCTGATTAAACAGCATGATTATTACACACGTGCACCTTGTGCTGGGGACAATAAAAGGCCACAAAAAGGCCAGGTTTGTCACACAACACAATACCTCAAGATGTCTCAAGTTTTGAGGGAGCGTGCAATTGGCATGCTGACTGCAGGAATGTCCACCAGAACTGTTGTCAGAGAATTGAATGTTCTCTACCATAAGCCTCCTGCAACGTCATTTTTAGAGAATTTGGCAGTTAGTCCAACCATAGACCGCGTGTGGGCGAGCGGTTTACTGATGTCAACATTGTGAACAGATTGCCCCATGGTGGCAGTAGGTTGGCACCTCTCTATCACTTTCCACTCTTCATTCCAAGGGCATTTTTAGCACGGCTTTTCTGAACTCTAATGTGGCCTGTCTCCATTATGGCGTCTATATCAGGGCTTTATTCTGGTAGTTGGTGTAGGTTTTGTTTTGATATTAAACAGCAGGCTCTAACTGGTTCGTTTGAACATGACCAGGGCCCAGTTGCTCAGCACTTGTTGCTCAATGACAACAGGTTTAACACCATGAGAACAAATGGATGGTCAGCATGTTGATGACACTGCATTCTGACTCCTAGGGCACTGATACTGATACTAGGGAATATTACACTGACTCCATTGGCTCTCTCACCCTCTCTTTATATGTCTGAGTATGTGTTCCTGAAATACACTTTCAGATAGTCAGGATGACCGGACTGATTCCTCAGCGGGCGTCTTAACACCCATTCCCCCTCACCAAGGATACCTTTTATCTATCTGACACACACACACACACACACACACACACACACACACACACACACACACACACACACACACACACACACACACACACACACACACACACACACACACACACACACACACACACACACACACACACACACACACCCTACTCAACATAACCCCTCTAGCCCAATCTTAGTCCTGCTTTGAGGAAATAAAAACAGCTGAGGGAAATGTCACCACAGGTCCGTCCAGCCAGCGTGGCACAGACAGGGACACAAACACGCGTTTGTTCCCACTTGGCTCTTCAGGGAACAGATAGCTGACAAAGGACAAGGACAGAATGGAAAGGGGGTGGCTCCCATAGAGGTATACAGAAGACTGTGTTGAAGTTTTTTTTTACTGGGAAACCCAATACAGCCAATTGGGTTGATACAGGGACACTCTGGAAAACACAGGACGGGAAACACTCTGGGGTGGGTGTGGGTGTCGAAGAGAAAGTGTGTGTTTATTTGAAACACACACCCTGAAAACGTGATAGATCAATGGCACACAACGAATGGTGGTTTGGAGGAGCTGAGTCCACAGAGAGACTTGAGGACCTACTACTGTACAGGAGTGGCCATCAGTTATGAGGTTGTGTGTATGAGGTTGTGTCCATTTCTAAGTGTGTGTGTGTGTGGGGTTTATAGTTTATAGTCTATGTGTCAGCACGTGCCTCAAGCATTTCTGTTTGTGTCTGCGTGTGTTTCTCAGTAGCCGAAACCTGAAGTGCTTTTAGAGACTTCTAGTGCTTACTTCACAGAATGCGGCTGGATTATGAGTCATCAGTTCCTGTTCTCTTTTGACTCTCAGGTTTTTTTTTACTCCATCTGTGAATGTGTGGGCTGAGAGTCTCTCCATTGCTGCAAGAGGTTGAATCATAAAGATCCAAAACACACACATAGGAAACACTGAAAATAACCTCAGCTGTAGTCAGAGAAGGAAACATACTGACTAAACAGTTAACACATAGGCCTACTGGTAAAGGACAGTAAAATAGACTTAAAAAGCAATATTGTTCAGTGACTGCACAGGTAGACTCCATTGTGTTGGAGAGAGCACTTGAATCGAATGCCGGCCGCTGAGTTAGTGTAAGACCGAGATAAAGAGACTGAAAAGCACTCTGCAGTGCGTCAACAGTATGAGATTGGATTTGGAACTTATCTTCTCAAGCACAGTCAGAGAAACACCAGCAAAGCCACAGTATGGCTCTCTCTCTCTCTCTTTCCTTCTTTCTCTCACTGTCGCTCACTCTCCCAGTCTATCTTTCTTTCCCTCCCTCTCGGTCTCTCTCTCTCCCCCACTCCTGTTTCTGCTGACACCCACAAAATCAAAGCCTCCTCTTTTGAATTTCGCCAGTCAATGTCTGTCCCAGTGGGTGGCTGCTCATACCTGCTGCTCTCTCTCGCTCTCTTTCTCTCGCTCTCTTTCTCTCGCTCTCTTTCTCTTGCTCTCTCTCTGTCTCTCATCTCTCCAACATACCCAATATCCATAAAAGATCATCCAGACTTTAATTCAGGGAATAATTATCCAGACTATCTGAATATTTCCCATCTCTGGACAGCGGGAGAGAGGGATGCAGATGGTGGGAAAAGGATAGGATCCAGGCTAGAATACATGGAATAGCTCAATTATCCTTTCAGATTTCCCATGCGGAAGTTGAAAGGTATTAAGATGGACACAGGCCTTCTGTCTCTTTCTCTTTAGGCTAAATACTTCCGGCGCCGACAGAGATGGCCGCCTCACTTCGCGTTCCTAGGAAACTATGCAGTATTTCGTTTTTTTACGTGTTATTTCTTACATTGGTACCCCAGGTCATCTTAGGTTTCATTACATACAGTCGGGAAGAACTACTGAATATAAGAGCAACGTCAACTCACCATCAGTACGACCAGGAATATGACTTTCCCGAAGCGGATCCTGTGTTCTGCCTTTCACCCAGGACAATGGAATGGATCCCAGCCTGCGACCCAAAACAACGAAGTTGTAAAAGAGGGAAACGAAGCGGTCTTCTGGTCAGGCTCCGGAGACGGGCACATCGCGCACCACTCCCTAGCATACTACTCGCTAATGCCCAGTCTCTTGACAACAAGGTTGATGAAATCCGAGCAAGGGTAGCATTCCAGAGGGACATCAGAGACTAACGTTCTTTGCTTCAAAGAAACATGGCTCACTCGAGAGACGCTAACGGAATCCGTGCAGCCAGCTGGTTTCTTCACGCATCGCGCCAACAGAAACAAACATCTTTCTGGTAAGATGAGGGGCGGGGGCGTATGCCTTATGATTAACGAGACGTGGTGTGATCACAACAACATACAGGAACTCAAGTCCTTCTGTTCACCTGATTTAGAATTCCTCAAAATCAAATGTCGACCGCATTATCTACCAAAGGAATTATCTTCGATTATAATCACAGCCGTATATAATCCCCCCCAAGCAGACACATCGATGGCCCTGAACGAACTTTATTTGACTCTTTGCAAACTGGAAACCACATATCCTGAGGCTGCATTCATTGTAGCTGGGCATTTTAACAAGGCTAATCTGAAAACAAGACTCCCTAAATTGTATCAGCGTATCGATTGCGCAACCAGGGCTGGTAAAACCTTGGATCATTGCTATTCTAACTTCCGCGACGCATATAAGGCCCTCCCCCGCCCTCCTTTCGGAAAATTTGACCACGACTCCATTTTGTTGCTCCCTGCCTACAGACAGAAACTAAAACAAGAAGCTCCCGCGCTCAGGTCTGTTCAACGCTGGTCCGACCAATCTGATTCCACGCTTCAAGACTGCTTCGATCACGTGGATTGGGATATGTTCCGCATTGCTTCCAACAACAACATTGACGAATACGCTGACTCGGTGAACGAGTTCATTAGAAAGTGCATTGACGATGTCGTTCCCTTAGCAACGATTAAAGCATTCCCAAACCAGAAACCGTGGATTGATGGTAGCATTCGCGTGAATCTGAAAGCGCAAACTACTGCTTTTAACCAGGGAAAGGTGACCGGAAACATGACCGAATACAAACAGTGTAGCTATTCCCTCCGCAAGGCAATCAAACAAGCTAAGCGTCAGTATAGAGACAAAGTAGAGTCACAGACACAAGAGGTATGTGGCAGGGTATACAGTCAATCACGGATTACAAAAAGAAAACCAGCCCAGTCACAGACCAGGATGTCTTGCTCCCAGGCAGACTAAATAACTTTTTTGCCCGCTTTGAGGACAATACAGTTCCACTGACACGGCCCGCAACCAAAACCGTCGGACTCTCCTTCACTGCAGCTGACGTGAGTAAAACATTTAAACGTGTTAACCCTCGTAAGGCTGCAGGCCCAGACGGCATCCCCAGCCACGTCCTCAGAGCATGCGCAGACCAGCTGGCTGGTGTGTTTACGGACATATTCAATCAAGCCTTATCCCAGTCTGCTGTTCCCACATGCTTCAAGAGAGCCACCATTGTTCCTGTTCCCAAGAAAGCTAAGGTAACTGAGCTGAACGAATACCGCCCCGTAGCACTCTCTTCCGACATCATGAAGTGCTTTGAGAGACTAGTCAAGGACCATATCACCTCCACCCTACCTGACACCGCTATCATCCAGAAGGCGAGGTCAGTACAGGTGCATCAAAGCAGGTACCGAGAGACTGAAAAACAGCTTCTATCTCAAGGCCATCAGACTGTTAAACAGCCACCACTAACATTGAGTGGCTGCTGCCAACACACTGACTCAACTCCAGCCACTTTAATAATGGGAATTGATGGAAATTGATGTAAATGATATCACTAGCCACTTTAAACCATGCTACTTAATATAATGTTTACATAACCTACATTACTCATCTCATATGTATATGTATATACTGTACTCTATAACATCTACTGCATCTTTATGTAATACATGTATCACTAGCCACTTTAAATTATGCCACTTTGTTTACATACCCTACATTACTCATCTCATATGTATATACTGTACTCGATACCATCTACTGCATCTTGCCTATGCCGTTCTGTACCATCACTCATTCATATATATTTATGTACATATTCTTCATCCCTTTACACTTGTGTGTATAAGGTAGTAGTTTTGGAATTGTTAGGTTAGATTACTCGTTGGTTATTACTGCATTGTCGGAACTAGAAGCACAAGCATTTCGCTACACTCGCATTAACATCTGCAAACCATGTGTATGTGACAAATCAAATTTTATTTGATTTGAAATAGAAGGAGAAGAGAGAGTGGAGACATTGCCAGTGGAAAACTTGTCCTTATGCCTCAGGTATAGTATAGTACAGCATATATACCTTGTTGTTATGGTGAGATGTTGCCCTGCATCATGCTCACTGTTCAGTCATGATGAAGCAGCTTCTTAAACCATCTCCCATCCTCTTCCTTCTTCCTCAGTCAATAGTAGTGTGAACTGCATGGTCATCCAGATGACTGCCTACTGGTCCTGGGCTGCAGATCAATGACATGTCCAGCGCTCAAGGCTTTCCCAATATTGTTCATGTTACATGACATTTGCGAGAGAGAGAGAGAGAGATAGAGTGAGCAAGAAAGATGTGTGAAAGTAGAGACTACAACTTTCCAAATCTGTTTGAGCAGGACGAATGTCGCCCATATTCATCCCATATGTGTCTTAACATATCCATGTTATCTCGCCACACTCTGAACAGATGGTGCTTTAGGGTGGAAATGTCTCTTTTCCACTAACTTGCTGAATTGACCAAACTATTTATCAACGTTTTTTTCTAAAGATTGTGTGCCAACATGCTGTAAACATCATGGACGCGTTTGACTACGTAGTCGCGTGAATATCATTTGACTGTGGGTCAAGCTTAGAATACATGGATGCCCAAGATAAGCTGGCGTAACTGATGCTGCAAAATACTAGGGACTTAAATTGAGATGATTCAGAATTGTTATAGAGGTGTATTTTACTGTTGTATAACACATACATGTGCAGGTGTACGACCTTGATTGATCACTCTGTTGTCGCAGCAGGAAATGCAAGTTGTAGTGTGTTCAAGTTTTAAAAAGGCGTCTAAAGTTAGTAGTTTCCACTTTAAAATGTCAGACTTGACTTATCCTAACAGAAAATGTGTCAAGCCCTAAAAATATGTATCCCGCATAATAATTCACATTTCCTGTTGCTGCAGGATTATTTTCCTGCTATGAGGAACTGGTCAGCATGTACATGTCCTGGTTGGTTGAATAGTTGTAGTTGTGTTCCCAGCTCCATCAGCGCAGTAGTATCTAACAAATCACAACAATACACACAAATCTAAAACTAAAAGAATGGAATAGAGATATATAGATATAAGGAAGAGCAATGTCGGAGTTCCATTGACTAAAATACAGTAGAATACAGTATATACAGTGCCTTCAGAAAGTATTCAGACCTCTTGACTTTTTTCACATTTTGTTAAGTTACAGCCTTATTCTAAAATGGATTAAATTGTTGTTTGAGAATTTTTTACCATCAATCTACACACAATACCCCATTATGACAAAGCAAAAACAGGTTTTTAGAAATGTTTGTACATTTATTAAAATTTAAACAGATATATCACATTTACATAAGTATTTAGACCCTTTACTTAGCACTTTGTTGAAGAACCTTTGGCAACAATTACAGCCTCGAGTCTTCTTGGGTATGACGCTACAAGCTTGACACATTGTCACGGATCCCTCCGGTACGGTTGCTCATTCCGTGCACCAGTTTCAGAGGTCTATGTCACCAGCCTCTAGGCACTGAACTGTGTCATTACGCACACCTGGTTCCAATTCCTCACTTATTTGTATAAATGTGCCCTTTGTTTACCATTGGGCTGTCGATTATTGTTCCAATGTCCGTTGGTCGTATGAGTACCTTGTCGTTTTGGATTTCTTGCCACTTGTATTGTGCAACACGGTCTCGTCCCGTGTATTAATTCGAGGTACTCCTCGCTCTTTTGTTTGGGTTTCAACCCTGTGTTTTGTATACGTGTATTATTGGTCTTCATCCCCGTGCCTTTACATTGCACGCTGTAATTTGGGTAGAGAAATGTAAAAAACTATTACGCATTCCTGCGGCTGTCTCCCGATCCTTTATACCAACGTGACACACATCTATATTTGGGGAGTTTCTCCCATTCTTCTCTGCAGATCCTGTTAGACTTGATGGGGAGCGAGCGTCGCTGCACAACTATTTTCAGGTCTTTCCAGAGATGTTCGATCGGGTTCAAGTCCAGGCTCTGGCTGGGCCACTCAAGGACATTCATAGACATGTCCTGAAGCCACTCCTGCATTGTCTTGGCTGTGTGCTTCGGGTCATTGTCCTGATGGAAGGTGAACCTTCACCCCAGTCTGAGGTCCTGAGCGCTCTGGAGCAATTTTTTATCAAGGAACTCTGTACTTTGCTCTGTTCATCTTTCCTCGATCCCGACTATTCTCCCAGTCCGTGCCGCTGAAAAACATCCCAAAAGCATGATGCTGCCACCACCATGCTTCACCGAAGGGATGGTGCCAGGTTTCCCCCAGATGTGACGCTTCGCATTCAGGCCAAAGAGTTCAATCTTGGTTTCATCAGACCAGAGAATCTTGTTTGTCATGGTCTGAGAGTCCTTTAGGTGCCCTTTGGCAAACTCTAAGCGAGCTGTCATGTGCCTTTTAATGGGGAATGGCTTCTGTCTGACCACTCTACCATAAAGGCCTGACTGGTGGAGTGCTGCAGAGATGGTTTGTCCTTCTGGAAGGTTCTCCCATCTCTACAGAGAAACTCTGGAGCTCTGTCAGAGTAACCATCGGGTTCTTGGTCACCTCCCTGACTAAGGCCCTTCTCCCCGGATTACAGTCGTGGCCAAAAGTTTTGAGAATGACACAAATATACATTTTCACACAGTTTGCTGCTTCAGTGTCTTTAAGATATTTTTGTCAGATGTTACTATGGAATACTGAAGTCAATGAACTTCTGGGCCACATCCTGACTGATGGCAGCCCATTCCTGCATAATCAATGCTTGGAGTTTGTCAGACTTTGTGGGGTTTTGTTTGTCCACTCGCCTCTTGAGGATTGACCACAAGTTCTCAATGGGATTAAGGTCTGGGGAGTTTCTGGCCATGGACCCAAAATATCGATGTTTTGTTCCCCGAGCCACTTAGTTATCACTTTTGCCTTATGGCAAGGTGCTCCATCGTGCTGGAAAAGGCATTGTTTGTCACCAAACTGTTCCTGGATGGTTGGGAGAAGTTGCTATCGGAGGATGTGTTGGTACCATTCTTTATTCATGGCTGTTTTCTTAGGCAAAATTGTGATTAAGCCCACTCCCTTGGCTGAGAAGCAACCCCACACATGAATGTTCTCAGCATGCTTTACAGTTGGCATGACACAGTACTGATGGTAGCGCTCACCTTGTCTTCTCCGGACAGGCTTTTTTCCGGCTGCCTCAGTTTCTCCCCCCCTTCTGTCTGACTCCCCCTCCCTCTCTCTCCCTCTCTCTCTCATCCCTCTCTGTCCAGCTCTGTGATCCCTCCACTCTGTTCTCCCTCAGTGGGTGTGTGACTGGAGGGGAGGAGCAGTTCCTTTCTTTCCCTCCTCTTCCTTTATTTCTCCCTGTCTTTTCCCTCTCTCACGTCCTCTCCTCTCTCACATCCTCTCCTCTCTCACAACCTCTCCTCTCTCACGTCCTCTCCTCTCTCACGTCCTCTCCTCTCTGCTGCGCTAGATGTGAATAATAGATTTCTCTACTGATCCTCCTCTCAGAGATCCGTGCTGCTCTCTCTCTCTCTCTCCCCCTCTCTCTCTCTCTCTCTCTCTCTCTCTCTCTCTCTCTATCAGACTGCAGCACACAAACCCAGTGTCTGCAGGAGCATATTCTGTTTAATAGTAATGATTTGGTATGACTGTATCTAGCACTTCTCTGCTGTCCAAAGTACTTTATATTGTGACTCAGAGCCATTTCTCATTCTCTCTTTTTGTGCAGCACTATCACCCACCTGGCAACCATCTCTCAGTAACTCTCATTCTCCTCTACCTGAAAAATTACAGCAACTGATACTGACCCCACTTTAGTACCAATTGTCCATGTGACACACAATCCCATGTCTGTAGGAGCCTCTAGTGTTTTTATATTAGTGTAGATAAAGAACAGGGGATGATGAGAGGAAGACATGTTAGACTATTGAGATGCATCCCTTGAAATATAATTGCTTCCATGTCTGTAGTGTAGATTGAGACGATGAGGACAGGAAGACAGCTTAGACTATTGAGATGCGTCCTTCTGAATCATCCTCTCTTTAGTCTTTAGACACAAAAACAGCATTGCATCGCCCAGAGCTGGAGCCGCTCTACTCTACTGTGTGTAGCAGAGCATCAATAACAGTAATTTTACTGTTGGGCTTTTCTCTCTCCACTGAGTGAGCAGGCCATGATAAGACTAATAAAGACGTCCGGCAGGCTGGGTTGGCCGATGACTGAGGGTGTGAGGAGAGATGACAGAGAGAGGAGAGTAGAGATGGGAAAGAGGACAGGAGAGACGTGAGAGGTGGGAGATATGAGATGGGAGATAGGAGAGGAGAGTAGAGATGGGAAAGAGGAAAGGAGAGATGGGAGTTAGGAGAGGAGAGTAGAGATGGGAAAGAGGAAAGGAGAGATGGGAGTTAGGAGAGGAGAGATGAGATGGGAGAGAGGAGAGGAAAGATGAGAGGAGAGGTGGGAAAGAGAGGAGATAAGAGATGGGAGAGAGGAGATTAGAGATGAGAGGAGAGATGGGAGAGAGGAGAGGAGAGATGGGATAGAGGAGAGGATAGATGAGAGGAGATATAGAGGAGAGATGGGAGAGAGTAGAGATGAGAGGAGAGGCGAGATGGGATAGAGGAGAGGAGATATAGAGGAGAGATGGGAGAGAGTAGAGATGAGAGGAGAGGCGAGATGGGATAGAGGAGAGGAGAGATGAGAGGAGAAGAGATATAGAGGAGAGATGGGAGAGAGTAGAGATGAGAGGAGAGGCGAGATGGGATAGAGGAGAGGCGAGATGGGATAGAGGAGAGGAGAGATGGGAGACTATCTGGCATCATAAACACAAGGCTGGGGGAAAGGGCTGAGTCTTTAACATGAACACACCCGAGTTCACATATGTGACCGACCACCTTCAGATCTTATGGTGCAAAATTATGTTTTGTTTTTTACATTGGATAACAGCAGATACACAGAGCTATATCATACACTGTGTTTAAGGAACAATGGGACTTGTTTCTCACTTTTGAGAAAATGTCAGTTGAATGTTTTGGTACCTATTGGAGAGCCCTTCTTTGTCTACACCCATTCAGCATCATTCACACCCTCTTAAGCTTTAGCCCCACCCATCTCTTTAATGGTTGATCCGAGCGTCAAGCACCCAAGCTAACTGTCTAACGTTGGCTAGCTTGCCAGCTACTTCCAGACACAAATAGAACAGCTCACTGACCATTTTACTCTCCCTAGCAGAGCTGGTTAGGCTGTTTTTATGTTATCCAGAGCGTTGGTGACAGCAACTGTGCTGCTGGCAACAATTTACGCTTTTCTGCCAACGTTTACTCAAAATCAAATCAAATCAAATTGATTTATATAGCCCTTCGTACATCAGTTGATATCTCAAAGTGCTGTACAGAAACCCAGCCTAAAACCCCAAACAGCAAGCAATGCAGGTGTAGAAGTACAGTGGCTAGGAAAAACTCCCTAGAAAGGCCAAAACCAAGGAAGAAACCTAGAGAGGAACCAGGCTATGTGGTGGCCAGTCCTCTTCTGGCTGTGCCGGGTGGAGATTATAACAGAACATGGCCAAGATGTTCAAATGTTCATAAATGACCAGCATGGTCAAATAATAATAATCACAGGCAGAACAGTTGAAACTGGAGCAGCAGCACGGCCAGGTGGACTGGGGAGAGGAAGGAGTCATCATGCCAGGTAGTCCTGAGGCATGGTCCTAGGGCTCAGGTCCTCCCAGAGAGAGAGAGAAAGAAAGAGAGAAAGAGAGAATTAGAGAGAGCATACTTAAATTCACACAGGACACCGGAAAGGACAGGAGAAGTACTCCAGATATAACAGACTGACCCTAGCCCCCTGACACATAAACTACTGCAGCATAAATACTGAAGGCTGAGACAGGAGGGGTCAGGAGACACTGTGGCCCCATCCGATGATACCCCCGGACAGGGCCAAACAGGAAGGATATAACCCCACCCACTTTGCCAAAGCATAGCCCCCACACCACTAGAGGGATATCTTCAACCACCAACTTACCACAAAGGTCTCCGCCACGGCACAACCCAAGGGGGGGTTGTTTCCCTCATTTTGTCTGTCATAGTTGAAGTGTACCTATGATGAAAATTACAGGCTTCTCTCATCTTTTTAAGTGGGAGAACTTGCACAATTGGTGGCTGACTAAATACTTTTTTGCCCCACTGTACACACACACACACACACACACACACACACACACACACACACACACACACACACACACACACACACACACACACACACACACACACACACACACACACACACACACACACACACACACACACACACACACACACACACACACACACACAGTCTGATGGCAAATCAACAACTCTTTGGCAATAGAAAAGCCTTCTTCCACTCCATCACCTCATCCTCTACCTCTCCTCACACCTTCCAGCCCCTGATGACACCATGTGTGAAAGCGGAAGAGGAGGAGAGAGAGGGAGAGGAATGGGTGTTGGCCTGGATATCAGGAAACCAGGCCAGAGCCCCTGGGTCTTAGTCTCTCAGGTTGTTGGGGAAACCAGAGAGTGAGAGCAAGAGGGAGAGTTATAGAGAGAGAGAGAGAGTTAGAGAGAGACAGAGAACTCCAGTAAGTGATCTAGAGCTATCAATATTAGAGAAGAGCAAGAATGGGCATATCCTGGGAGGTGGTGATCAACTGTACCCTCTCTGATGTTCTTAAAGCTTGTACTAACATGGCATCATTAAAGAAGAGTGCAACACCCTTTGGCATTCAGGTAACACCCACTGGCTGCTGTGAGGTCATTTGGTAACCTCCACAGACATCTGTATATATGGCTCTGACAGCATCCTGGTGCACTTTTGGGAACACAGTGATGTGTTAGCCCGAGGTAGCCTAGGTATTCAGCTGTTATGGCCTGCAGGCTTTTTAGGAGTAGTTTGTTGTGCAAGGAGTAGAGAAGCCGGTCTCCATACACACACACACATTCCACCCCCTCGGCCCCTCCCGTTGATCACCCTGTTCCCACTGTTGTCAGAACAGCTCAGGAGCTGACTGGAGGAGTGCCAGCTGAACCCCATCCAAAACAAACCACTACCCCATCCTTCTCTACCCTGTCTCTTCTGACCTAAGCTACCAACTGCTTACTGGCATAAAAGCATTCACCCACCCTGACCAAACTGTCCCAGTCTCTATTGTACTGGACTACCAGGGCTGGGGTGACGCGGTCTGGCTGTTTGGCTGTCTGGCTGTCTGGCTGTCTGGCTGTGTGTGTGTGTATGTGTGTGTGTGTGCGCAGAAGGGAGTGTGTGTTCATTTTGTTTGTTTGTATGTCTGCCCTCAACTGAGCTTTAATTCAAACGGATTGGAGGCTCGTCTGTATGTAATAGCCCTATCTGAGTCTCATGTCTTGAGGGAGAAGACCTTTGGAAGTTGCTCAACTTCTGTCTACTGAACTATACTTTAACCATTCTTAGCCATGCCCACCATACAGCACCAAACACAGCAGGCAAGATCCTACGCTGTACACACTGGCTATGCAAAACGGCTTCCTCACGCCCAAATAGTTCTTCAGCAACAGGTGTCAAGTCGGGTTAATCAACACCATTCACCTAAAATCGTAACTTCCTACTGTGTGTTTTTTCTTTGTGTGTTTCCTGTAAGGAATTTACACTCTTCACTACAGCTACTTTTTTCTTGCAGTGTAATATTTCCATCCCGAGAGATGCGATGGGGCCTAGTTTATTGCCTCAACCCCATGCTGGGTGGCATTCCCTGGGGCATGGAGATGTGAAGACCCCCTCCTGGTCCTCTATGGAATACTAAACAGGCTCTTTCTCCTTGTATTGTCCCTGGCCCTCCCTGCCTCAGGGTCCCTGCTGCTGTCGCTTAATCCTACAGACAGTGTGTGTGTGTGTGTTGTGTGTTTGCCTACAGGTTGTGTGTATGGGTGTGTTTGTGTGTGCGATCAAGGGTTGGGTGTGTATTCTGGGAGGCAGACAAGCTCCAACAGCGCTTTAGTGAATTTAGGAATAGTGCTTTTGGCCTCCAGCCCTGAGTTTTCATCCGTTAGCAGTTCAACCAGTATTGAGAGAGAGAGAGAGAGGTGAGGTGAGAGCCCTTGAGTGATAATGCCTTTATTATCCTCTAAAGCTGTCTAATGCTCTGTGTGGGATGTACCTGTGTGTAATTGGGCTGGCCTCTGTACCTCCCTCTTTCTCGTCTCTCTCTCTCCCTCCCTCCTACTTCTCCGGTATGTAGAGATAAAATAAGGTTCCTCTATTAGCATTAGACTGGATTAGAGCTGTTGGAGCGACACTGAATGAATGACAAGTGTCTCATGACCTTTAACCTTTGACCCCCCCAACCCCCCACCTCAATACCCTCTGTGACCTCTTGGGTCTTCTCACAGTGACGGATTCCACTAGCCTAACTGAAATTCCTTTAGTGTTTCACTTACGACCTTGTTTGAGTTAAGACCACGTTTGACCACTTGTTCTAGCACTTGCATTTTAGGTTTGTGCTCACTGTTCACTGTTCAACCAACATGTTTTGACCTTTACTGAAAGCCTAAGAATGTATCTGTCAGTGTTTAATGCTATCAATGTTTTGACTGGTGATGTTAATAAGGCTGACAGTACTATTTGCGTTTTCCTGCAGTCTGCACAAAGATGTGTGTGCGCTTTCCAGGTGGATACTGTGTACGTGCGTGTGTATTTATGTGTGTGTGTGTGTGTTCTGAGAGGCAGACAGGCTCCAACAGAGTTCTAGTGATGTTAGGAAGAGTACTTTTGGCATCCAGCCCTGAGTTTTTTTATATTTTTAATTCAACCTTTATTTAACTAGGCAAGTCAGTTAAGAACAAAATCTTATTTACAATGATGGCCTCCCTCTCACCCCACCCCCCCTAAGTTTTAGATGCACTATTGTTAAGTGACTGTCCCACTGGATGTCATAAGGTGAATGCACCAATTTGTAAGTCGCTCTGGATAAGAGCGTCTGCTAAATGACTTAAATGTAAATGTAAATGTCTATCCCGGGCAAATCTGGACGATGCTGGGCCAATCAGCCTACTGATCAACAACATTTGCATAGAAGCATCACTCCAGCATGTCACGCCTGTGTGGAAGGACATCATGTAGGCACTGCTGTTTGTTTGAGAATATAAAAGGCAAATGGGTCCAATTTAAAGTCATGATTTGTGATCATGGATGCTTATCAAACTAGTATATTTTGTCATTTTCTGTGATCTGGATTTTTTTCTTCTATCTCTCAGTAAACATCTCTAATCTGCCTGGACGAAATTCAAAACAACTCAGTTGGCTAGTTCAGCTATCTGTCAACAAATAGGCGGTTTGTAACTTTATCCTACAGCTACGATTGGATAGAGCGAGGAACTCCGCTCCCTTTCACATGTCCTAATATCTATCTCCATCGCTCATATCACTTGGTGATGTTTACTGCTACTATGAGAACTAGCTCAATGGCGATGACATTTGCTGCCAAGCCATAAATGTGCATAATATCTAACAAGCGAGGGTAGGAAAAAAGATGAAACGACCAAGCACGTTCTGTCTGAATGACTCAAATCTGCCAATAGTTTGAGACGTGAGAACGCACAAAGACGTGATGATCTTGTTGCGTCCGTCGTCGGAATGAGACCAAAGCGCAGCGTGGAAAGTGAACATCTTAATTTATTTTAGAATGGACACAAAAAAAAGATAAACAAAAATAAAGTTCTGCAGGGTTATACAGCTACTGTGCAAAAACAAGATCCCACAACATAGGGTGGAAAACAGGCTGCCTAAGTATGATTCCCAATCAGAGACAACGATAGACAGCTGCCTCTGATTGGGAACCATACCCGGCCAACAAAGAAATAGAAAACTAGAATGCCCACCCAAATCACACCCTAACCTAACCAAATACAGAAATAAAAATGCACTCTAAGGTCAGGGCGTGACAGATCTATAGCTTTCTTGGTCCATACACATTAAATATGCAGGAATATTCTTAGGTAGCTAAACCTATTGCCAACCTTTATTTAGGCATTTTAAAACACTTCTTTCTTTCCGTATTACAACAATCATTTAACCCGACTATCAACTGTCAATTTACGGATTCAATTGCGGCTGGTCAGATCAGCACACCTGTAAATAGCTAACTTTACTCAGCAAGTCAGATATTGGCTCGTTGCTGAAAAGGGTGCATGTTCAAAATGATAACCAGCTAACGTTAGCTTGCTACATTGGCTATTAGCTCCTATCTGATATCTTAGCACCTTGTTTGTCTAGCTAGCTAGTTAGCATAGTAGCTAATATAGCTAGCTAGATAACACCACAGATTAAATGGTTAGTTATCGTAATATTTGCTAAAAGGTCACATAGCTATCTCATTAACTTATTGCATGCCTGTCGGGGCACGTCGACACAGGCCTTATTATTAGTGAATTAACTAAAATAATATTTGCAACAGGAGTTTGATTTTGGTCACTGTGTCAATTTCTCAATACTGCACCTTTCTGTTGGAGAATGAGCTAGTTTGCTGCGGCTGACTTTCCCAGCTAGACATTCCTCTGCATTGTGCAGTGCTCGTGGCTCAGGCAGTGAGTGGTGGCTAGCATAGCAGCAGCTTTGCTGTAGAAGGGACTATTGGCTAAGCCGATAGAGAACGGCCGATAGTCGATAGACTAGAAAAGGCCAATATTGGTCCGATATATCGGCTCGGTTGATTATCTGTTATCGGTCGTTCTTTACTCTATTACCATGAGACTGGATTAGAGCTGTTAGAGTGAAACTGAATGACCTGTCTCATGACCTTTGACCCCAACTCAATACCCTCCATGACCTTCTGTGACCCCCAGAGTTTTCCCACAATGAAGGAATCCACAAGCCTGATTTAAATCCCTTTAGTGTTTTACTTAACACCTTGTATGAGTTAAGACTTCATTTTGAGCACTAGTTCTAGCACCTGGATTTCAGGTTTGAGCTCACTGTTCACAACCAACATGTAACCTTTGCTGAAACCCTAAAAACAAGTCTATCAGTGTTAGACGCTATCAATAGGTCTGAGAGTACTATTTGCATAGTCCTGTAGTTCTGTTGACTGCACAAAAATGTGTGTGTGTGTGTGTGTGTGTGTGCACACATGCCTGTGTGTGTGTGTGTGTGTGTACCTTCCCTGCTTACCTCACTCCCTCTCTGTATGTAAATGTTAAAATCTTTTGTCTGTAATGTGTTTTTCGTTATGTTTCAGACCCCAGTAAGACTAGCTGTCTCCATTGGCGTCAGCTAATGGGGATCCTAATAAATCAGATCTCTCTCTCTCGCTCTACAGCGTGTTGACAAAGCCCTTGCACATCCGGTCCTCATGTGCACGCGGGTGTCCCTTAACCCAGAGCCTGGGTGCCATCTATTCCCAGAGGGAGAGGAGAAAGGAGAGGTGGAGGGCAGAGAGAGGGCAGAGTTAGACATGGACAGTGCTGTGGAGAGCAACCCAGGATCAGATGTCTCTGAAGGGGGGAGGAGTGGAGGAGACAAGGAGGATGGACTGGGAGGACTTTTCTTTCCTGGAGACAAGTTAGTTGTTAGTCTTTGTGTGGTCTTGAACATATGGTGTCTTTATAAGTGAACTCTCTTTATAAAAGAACTGTAGAGATTAGACTTGTTCATGTACATGTAACTCATCTACCTCATGTGAAATATATCATTTGCAATCCTATAAAAAAATCTGCACTGTCAGAATCTGAATAGTCACCCTTATAATTGAAAAATGAATGTACAATTTGTCTTTTTTTCACTACGACACTTTAAACTTATTGAATGTTACTTCCTGAAAGTCTACTTCCTGTTTTTGCAGGTGCAGTCAGCTAAACCCATCGGTGACCTCTGACCTGTCGACACGTTCCTCTGCCTCTCTGAACGAGGAGCAGTTTGAGGACTACGGAGAGGGAGAGGACGTGGACTACACTCCCAGCAGCCCCTGCCCCGAGGACGAGACGCGCACCAACGGCTACTCTGACCTGGGCTCCTCTGTACCCTCCAGGTAAGAGGAGACCCTGACACACTAATACACAGACACACTATTACATAGAGTATCATTACAACATCCACATAAAATTGGGGAACACCATATGCAACGAGAAATACAAACGTATTACGTGAAATGATATGAGACAGAAACAGAAACACAAAGATGATTCATTACCTGTCAGACATCATGTGACCCAGAAAGGCCAACTGATCAACTAGAGAAATCTGCATAACACTGTGCAACGAAAAGATGACAAGTGCATGTACAGCATCACCCAACCCAGAATACAAACACACAGAGCAAAGAGTTTGAACCATTTCAGATCCAAGTGATGATGACTTACTGAACCCCACTGAGCATAATGTTATATTTTCACAAAACACCCCCTGTCAAGTCTCATACCCCCTGTCCTGTAAGTCTGTGACCCTCTTAATCCCCTAGTGTGTGTGTGTGTGTGTGTGTGTGTGCTGCTTCTCTATTCTCTCAGAGCCTCACTTACCAAACTCATTAGTTTTTACTCTTGACTGGAACTGAGTGTGATGTTGTCCCAATGTACCCTATTGCCTACATATTGCGCTACTTTTGAACAGAGACCTATTGGCCCTGGTCAAAAGTAGTGCACTATAAAGGGAATAGGGTGCCATTGGAGATGTAGCCTATATGGCCCCCAGGGCCTCTCTTGATTAAAATTCATCTATAGAGCTGTTTTGAAGGAGGATTTACTCCCAACACTATTCAGCTTCCTTGGTCCTGCTCCGAATATCAAGTACCTAAACTCATTACTACGGACTTATTTTTGTCCTACTTCCGAGTTTAAAATAGAGCTTTATGATATTTGTAGATGGTTGTGTACGTTTCCATGGGAAATAGTGTGTTATGTGAACTACATGTTAACGTGTAGTAAACCCAGACAGCTGTGTTTGTGTGTGTGTGTGTGTGTGTGTGTGTGTGTGTGTGTGTGTGTGTGTGGGGGGGTGTTTGTAATGTGTTTGTGTGTCTACTGTATTTGTATATTTGTATTTATGATGATCCCAGTAGTTCCTGCCATGGCAGCAGCTACTCTTCCTGGGGTCCAGCAAAATTAAGGCAGTATACAATTAACATTTACATTACATTTCACAACAGATTTCGTAACACATTAAGCGTATTCCCTCAGGCCACTACTCTACTACCACATATTTACAACACAAAATCTACGTGTATGTTTGTGTATAGTGCATTTGTTGTGTGCCTGTATCTGCTTATTAAATCTGATTTTACTGTGTGTGTGTATATATTCTGTCTCTAACGCTTTGGCTTCACCTGTGTGTGTAGTGCTGGCCAGAGCCCCAGGAAGACACGCCACCTGTACAACAATGAGATGATGGACGTGTACTGTTCCCAGTGCTGTAAGAAGGTCAACCTACTCAACGACCTGGAGGCCAGGCTGAAGAACCTCAAAGCCAACAGGTAACACAGGACAGGACACCCACAGACACCATTACACGTACGAGCCCAGAGCCCAGCTGAGTAGGTGGAACGGCGCAGGATTTTGGTCATGTCAGATCACGTGGATGGTTAAACTCCTGACTCTGAGAATGAGATGTGTTCTCACAGAAAATGAACCTGGTCATTATTTCAGGGAAGTGACACACTTCTATTGTCCACTATGTTTACCCTGACTGACTATTGTACTGAAGGTAAGATAGGTTAGATAATACTGTCAGAGTGTCCTGCTGTTTATTTTGATGATGTCACCAAGAGCTTAAATGTCTTGAACCCGCACACACACACACACACACACACACACACACACACACACACACACACACACACACACACACACACACACACACACACACACACACACACACACACACACACACACACACACACACACACACACACACACACACACACACACACACACACACACACACACACACACAACTTGTTACATAAATCCCCAAATGTCAGAATGGGTCACCACCATTCATCGACCCACATCATCAGCGTGTGTACAGTGAGAGTTGTAGGCGGTCTATTTTCAGACACGTTATCCTGTGTGATCTTTATGGATTGAATCACTTCCTCTGTAAACTAACGCACCCACACGTTCTTTGATGAACACACACTGACTGAAACACACACATCTCACATAGAACTTACTGATATAGACTTGCACTCTCTTGTACACAGACACACACACACACACACCCACCAAGACACGCACACACCTGCACTCTACTATATGTAAGCTATAGCAGTAGTGGCCCTAGGCTGGAGAACTCGGTAATGAATGTAATGAAGTGGTGAGGACTCTGGAATCGTTTTGTCTTCCCTTCAACTACAGCTCTGTCTCTGCTGACTCTGCAGTTCTTCTGCCTGAAAAGGTTACTCTCTACTGAGATGAATACCTGGGCTAACAGTAAATAGTCAGACCCCTGCTTTCGCAGGAGAGCCAGTAAAGAAAGGGGGAGTAGTAAAGGGAGGAGAGGGAGAGAGGATGGGGATGGGAGAGGGGGAATGGGAGTGGGAGAGAGAAAGTGAGAAGGAAGAGAGAGAGGGAGAGGAGGGAGGTGAGAGAACGTGGAATGATAAATAGGTGAATGGGCATGCAGAGGAGGAAAAAGCGACAGAGAGAGGGATTGTCGGAGAAGGATAAGTTAAAGCAAAGATGGATGATGCAGAGTCGCTGCGAGTGAAGTGTTGCTGGCAGAGAGATGGAAGACTTGACAAGATCAATCCTTGAAGGAGGGACAGGAGGAGACAGAAGATGCCCCGTCAGCATGCAGTCAGTCTGGGGAGATGCTTGAAATGGCATAAATGTGTGTGCGCACGTGCATTTGTGTGTGCATAAGGTGTACTCTCACACCTGTGTGTGTGTGTATGTGTGTGTGTGAGAGAGAGATTTCTCTCTTTGATTTAATGGTGAAGCAGACACAAAGCTTTGAGACAGAACTATTGCTGAACCCACAAAACCACTGTTCCCAGTAGCACCCTCAGGGAACGTTATTTCATGAACATTGACATGCCCTTCATGCCATACTCTCTGGTTGTGTTTTAAATGGCACCCTTTTCCCTGTAGGGCTCTACTATTGACCAGGGCTTATAGGGCACTACTATTGACCAGGGCTTATAGGGCACTACTATTGACCAGGGCTTATAGGGCACTACTATTGCCCAGGGCTTATAGGGCACTACTATTGACCAGGGCTTATAGGGCTCTACTATTGACCAGGGCTTATAGGGCACTACTATTGACCAGGGCTTATAGGGCACTACTATTGACCAGGGCTTATAGTGCTCTGGTCAAAAGTAGTGCAATATATATTATAGGGAACATGGTGCTATTTGAAACACACACTCTCTTTCTCCTCTTCTGCAAAATACTGATTAACAATACTACCTTAATACCAATCAAACAGCAATTAGCTTTACTACCTATAATTCACTGTTATAACTAATAGACTAAAGTCTCTACACATATCCATGACTTCTATCAAGGATAAAGACTAACTGGGATGTTCTCTGACTCTTTTTCTCCAGCCCCAATAGGAAAATCTCCAGCACAGCCTTTGGCAGGTCGGTCACGTCTCCATATGTGTGTGTGTGTTTACTGTGTTTGTTTTTGCATGTTGGCCATTTCCTTATTGTTCCAGTCATGTGATCATCATGTCAGCCAGTGTATTTGACTGCTGTCTAGGTAATTCCTCCTAAGTAATATGGTAATGGTTTAGGTATACTGAACCTCTCTACCTCTTCTGTGTTCATTTTACTACTACAGTTACTACTGTGTACAGATATGAATTTGACCAGTTTCTCACAGCAGGAAAATAAACCTGCAGCAACGGGAAATATGGGCAAATGAAGAAAATTGATCAACGGGGTGATCAAATGAAGATGCTTGTTTGTACACATTGAAGCAAGGGCACTGTATTCAACATACAAGTGTACCTGAATACAATGCAGTGGAGGCATTATTATAGGTTGTTTTACAATACACATACAAACGACAACATCACACAAACATCAACTACATCACACCTGCCTAGACCCACATGCTGACTGACACCCCCATCTCAAGCGCCCGCATCACTCTCCACCACATGGCCTCAATCGGCACCATCTTGTTTCTTTCTCTCTGTCGCCCACACACTTTCAACATTTAGATAACAAAGCATTTGACCTTTCCACTGTGTTAACAACGGAGGTTTGGTTGATTTTGAGTTTTTTAAAGTATTCGTTTTTTCAAGATGATTGATGAGAAAAGTATCGTCCCAACCCATTGGGTATCTCACTACACCCCCATTTGCCATGTCTTGAAATATGCAGACAGACGGATTAAAAGCACATTTACATTGTAATATTTCTGACAGCCAACTTTCAACTCCGCACATACCTTTCCAGAAGGCATGGATTATTGATTCATTTTGTCTCCTCTAATACAATTCTATACATTAGTTCATACTGGATTAAGCATACATTTTAGTTAATTGTAATTTTGTTAGTTAGGTCCCAACATTCCCTCCATATTGTGCCAATATCAGTTCTTGGTTCCAATAGTTTTTTTTCTAAGAAATTGTCAGTTATATAGGCTCTTTTCAAGGTTTTGAAAAGCTTACCTATCATATACAGTGCCTTGCGAAAGTATTCGGCCCCCTTGAACTTTGCGACCGTTTGCCACATTTCAGGCATCAAACATAAAGATATAAAACTGTATTTCTTTGTGAAGAATCAACAACAAGTGGGACACAATCATGAAGTGGAACGATATTTATTGGATATTTCAAACTTTTTTAACAAATCAAAAACTGAAAAATTGGGCGTGCAAAATTATTCAGCCCCTTTACTTTCAGTGCAGCAAACTCTCTCCAGAAGTTCAGTGAGGATCTCTGAATGATCCAATAAATGACTAATGATGATAAATACAATCCACCTGTGTGTAATCAAGTCTCCGTATAAATGCACCTGCACTGTGATAGACTCAGAGGTCCGTTAAAAGCGCAGAGAGCATCATGAAGAACAAGGAACACACCAGGCAGGTCCGAGATACTGTTGTGAAGAAGTTTAAAGCCGGATTTGGATACAAAAAGATTTCCCAAGCTTTAAACATCCCAAGGAGCACTGTGCAAGCGATAATATTGAAATGGAAGGAGTATCAGACCACTGCAAATCTACCAAGACCTGGCCGTCCCTCTAAACTTTCAGCTCATACAAGGTGAAGACTGATCAGAGATGCAGCCAAGAGGCCCATGATCACTCTGGATGAACTGCAGAGATCTACAGCTGAGGTGGGAGACTCTGTCCATAGGACAACAATCAGTCATATATTTCACAAATCTAGCCTTTATGGAAGTGTGGCAAGAAGAAAGCCATTTCTTAAAGATATCCATAAAAAGTGTTGTTTAAAGTTTGACAAGCCACCTGGGAGACACACCAAACATGTGGAAGAAGGTGCTCTGGTCAGATGAAACCAAAATTGGCAACTTTTTGGCAACTTTTTGGCAACAATGCAAAACGTTATGTTTGGCGTAAAAGCAACACAGCTCATCACCCTGAACACACCATCCCCACTGTCAAACATGGTGGTGGCAGCATAATGGTTTGGGCCTGCTTTTCAGGGAAGATGGTTAAAATTGATGGGAAGATGGATGGAGCCAAATACAGGACCATTCTGGAAGAAAACCTGATGGAGTCTGCAAAAGACCTGAGACTGGGACGGATATTTGTCTTCCAACAAGACAATGATCCAAAACATAAAGCAAAATCTACAATGGAATGATTCAAAAATAAACATATCCAGGTGTTAGAATGGCCAAGTCAAAGTCCAGACCTGAATCCAATCAAGAATCTGTGGAAAGAACTGAAAACTGCTGTTCGCAAATGCTCTCCATCCAACCTCACTGAGCTCGAGCTGTTTTGCAAGGAGGAATGGGAAAAAATTTCAGTCTCTCGATGTGCAAAACTGATAGAGACATACCCCAAGCGACTTACAGCTGTAATCGCAGCAAAAGGTGGCGCTACAAAGTATTAACTTAAGGGGGCTGAATAATTTTGCACGCCCAATTTTTCAGTTTTTGATTTGTTAAAAAAGTTTGAAATATCCAATAAATGTCGTTCCACTTCATGATTGTGTCCCACTTGTTGTTGATTCTTCACAAAAAAATACAGTTTTATATCTTTATGTTTGAAGCCTGAAATGTGGCAAAAGGTCGCAAAGTTCAAGGGGGCCGAATACTTTTGCAAGGCACTGTAAATATCCTTTCATTGTGGTCAATGTACAGTGTCTAGGGTTTTGTCCTACTTCCCTCTATACTGTGAATTAAACTGACAAAGAGAGATTGGCCTGCCATCACTGATCTATGTGCATAGTGTTCTCCCCAACCTCTCTACTCTTTTCCTTTCTCTTGTCCGATAACTCTCCCTCTCTTCTACGCTCTCCCTCTCTTCTACTCTCTCCCTCTCTTCTACTCTCTCCCTTTCTTCTACTCTCTCCTCTCTCTACTCTCCCTCTCTTCTACTCTACTCTCTCCCTCTCTTCTACTCTCTCCCTCTCTTCTCCTCTCGCCCTCTCTTCTACTCTCTCCCTTTCTTCTACTCTCTCCCTCTCTTCTCCTCTCGCCCTCTCTTCTACTCTCTCCCTTTCTTCTACTCTCTCCCTCTCTTCTCCTCTCTCCCTCTCTTCTACTCTCTCCCTTTCTTCTACTCTCTCCCTCTCTTCTACTCTCTCCCTCTCTTCTACTCTCTCCCTTTCTTCTACTCTCTCCCTCTCTTCTCCTCTCGCACTCTCTTCTACTCTCTACTCTCTCCTCTTGTCTACTCTCCCTCTCTTCTACTCTCTACCTCTCCTCTACTCTCCCTCTCTTCTACTCTCTCCCTCTCCTACTCTCTCTACTCTCGCCCTCTCTTCTACTCTCGCCCTCTCTTCTACTCTCTACTCTCTCCCCCTCTTCTACTCTCGCCCCCTCTTCTACTCTCGCCCTCTCTCTACTCTCGCCCTCTCTTCTACTCTCGCCCTCTCTTCTACTCTCGCCCTCTTCTACTCTCTCCCTCTCCTACTCTCTCTACTCTCGCCCCCTCTTCTACTCTCGCCCTCTCTCTACTCTCTCCTCTCGTCTACTCTCTCCCCCTCTTCACTACCTCACTACTCTCCCTCTCTTCTACTCTCTCCCTCTCTCCCTCTCTTCTACTCTCTCCCTTCCCTACTCTCTACCTCTCCTCCTCTCCTCCCTTACTCTTTTTCTCTCTTTCTCCTCCTCCTCTTATTGATGAATCGTCTCTGTAATGGAGGCTGGTGTGAAGCCATTCCATTAGTTAGAGTGGGGCAAGATGTGGTGGCAGTTTGAATGCCACTGTGTGTGTGAGTGTGCGAGTGTGCGTACATAAGGGCATGCATGCCTGTGTGTCTTGGTAGGGTAATTGTGTGTGATGTGTGCATGTGTGTGTGATCAGCTCCCCCATTGGCACAGCCCTTTGGCTTATAGTCCCTTTTACATCCTATCCTGCAGCATTCTCTCTGCAGGAGTGGACACACACACACACACACAGTGGCATTATGGTTCAGCAGTAAAGCTCAGATTGATGCCCTATAGGGTGAAACTAAAAAAGGATAGCTCTAGGACTACCACAGTTGGGAGAGATTTGATTGTTTTTTTCTTCAAGTCTTGTATAACAGCCTCTTCCTCTCTCTTCCTCTCTCTCTGTCTGCAGGCAGCTCCTCCACACCAGTAACTTCAGCAGCAGCAACGGCAGCACAGAGGACCT
Organism: Oncorhynchus gorbuscha; assembly: GCF_021184085.1. Classification (NCBI taxonomy): domain Eukaryota; kingdom Metazoa; phylum Chordata; class Actinopteri; order Salmoniformes; family Salmonidae; genus Oncorhynchus; species Oncorhynchus gorbuscha. Next base: position 13,053,775 of record NC_060190.1, on the reverse strand, counting down.
GTTCCGAGATAGCATCGACTCCTGTGACATCGACATCACTGAGAAGGTACCGCAGAGATACGTTGTGTTCTGTTTCATTCTATGGAAGAGACTACCATTTATCGTGTCTGTCTCTATCTGTGACCGTTCCACTACCTGCACTCCATAATATTAAGGTGAAAATTGATGGGATACTGATTGTGAAATTGATTGCATTGGCTGCTACTGTCAAGAGGTGTTCTGCTGTGAATCGAGCTGAATGGCTCTGGCAGAGATTGTTGCTGATTGTGCTTGCTGAAGTAAGGACATTGGATGAATGAATGATATAACAACATCTCTTACCTTCTCTCTCTTTCACTCTCTCTCTCCCTCTCTCACCCCCCCCCTCTCTCTCTCTCCCTCTCTCTCCCACACACAGGTGAGTTACCTAGAGAAGAAGGTAGCAGAGTTGGAGAATGACACGCTGATGAACGGAGATCTCAAGTCCAAGCTGAAGCAGGAGAACACACAGCTGGTTCACAGGTAGGAGATTTACACACACACACATGCATGCACATCCACCCACCCACGCACACACACACGTAGATACACACAAACACATACACACAAACACATGTACGAATGCACACACACACACACGTTCATTCTTAAATATATATATATATGTGTGTGTGAGCATTTTTTTTTACATATCTCATTTATGCTAATGTTTCTGTATGTGTGTGTGTGCATACGTGTGTGTGTCACTCACAGGGTCCACGAGTTGGAGGAGCAGTTAAAGGACCAGGAGGCGCAGGCAGAGCAGAACACAGAGGAGGAGCAGAGACGACACCGTGAGGCCTACAGCAAGATGGAGAGAGACAAGAACACTGAGCTAGAGCTGCTACACAACCGGTAACACACACACACAAACACACTTACTTCAATCATTTATACACTGCATCGTAGATAGTCATATTTACATGTGTGCGTGTACACAATGGTACTATCTATAACTTAAAAGGGTTCTTTGGCTGTCACCATAGCAGAACCCTTTGGGTTCCATGTAGAATCATTTCCACAGAGGGTTCTACATTGAACCCAAAAGTGTTCTACCTGGAATCAAAAAGAGTTCTCCTATGGGGACATCCTAAGAACCCTTTCTTCTAAGAGTGTAGTCCATAGCGCTAGGTAGATACCATAGATTAGGCCTTGAGCTAGATACTGAATCCAGACCTTGAGGTCTGCTGTACTGCTAATGTCCATTTCTCGTTGTTAGTGGCCTTGTTTTGAATAACCCGGACATACAGTATATTAAACATGGATGAATTATCATAATGTGTTTCCTCTTCTTCCCCTACAGAGTCCAACAGCTAGAGGAGGAGAATGGGGATATATCGGTGAACATGTGCAGACTGAAGTCTCAGACAGAGAAACTGGACGAGGTATGTGCGTGCTTGCTTACATATCATCCTCAGAGACACAGTAGGCTACGTTTAGTACAAACATACGCTCTCACTCATGCAACTCCAGTACTACGATCTCCACAGACAGAGACCTCGATAACTGCTTACAAAACATCAACACCCTCCCATCAACAGCACGTGACCAATTGCCACAGTCACACACACACACACACACACACACACACGTTTGGAGGTGTGAAGGCTACAGCTGGGCTCATATCAACACCTCTATTTCTAACATGACATGCAAGGGAGTTGGCATTACTGGTCTGCATGATCAATTAATTGTGTGGTTGTGTGAACAGACAGTCACACTAACTAATTACCATACTATACACTTCAGGTTGCCTGACGACTCAAACTGAATTATTTCGCTGCTCTGTCGTTCACCTCATACTTCAGTCTGAGACTGCCATCGCTGAAGTCATTTGTGGTGACATAGAAAAAAAAAACGTTGTACGAAACAAAGTCATCAGCGAATTAATTGTAATCAAAGCCAATGACGAATTTTCAAACCTCCGCTTTACCGGTGTGTATTCTGTCTCTGGCCCAACCCATTGGTTTCTGGAACCAATCACAGTGGCTAGAATGTTGTTCCATTCTAAAAAATCATCGGGGAGGGACTCCAGACTCATTGCGGAGAAGAAACATTTTTTTTTCACCTTTATTTAACCAATTATTTAAATTACATTTTTTTAAATTAAAAGTATAGTTAATTTTAAGGTATGTGTCCTAATGCTTCTTCTTACAGGACTATTCACTGTGCATTATTAAATTGACTGTGTTCTTGCTTACCACATACATCCTAACAACCCAATGCCTTATTCATACTGTGGGACCTTTAATTGTGTGAACACCATGTGACTTTTATTTTGATGAGCTACTCTGGAAGGTTGGGGGCAGAGCCGAGGTTATTGGGTAATCGGGGTCAGTTTTGAGATTGAGTGACTCCGCCCTCTCTAGCTTGCTGTATTATTTTGTCTCTCCCTAAGCTGTTGTACTTGGCTTATAGGGCCTCCCCAAACTGTACTGTGCTGACTTGGGGCTCTTCTATTCACATTGGCCGTCCCAGCACGGCTCCAGCAACTATAGTGGATGTGTAACCAGTCCAGCCCAGAGCAGATTGCCTTGGCTTTGGTCTGTAATGTGAATCAGGCATACGTTTGAAAAACGATCCGTGCTTCATTCTCTGTGCACCATCACATGTATTGGAATGTGTCTATACGTGTGTGTTGTCAGGAGAAGCAGCGCATGACAGACAAGCTGGAGGACACCAGTCTGAGGCTGAAGGATGAGCTGGACCTCTACAGGAAGATGATGGACAAGCTGAGGCAGAACAGACACGAGTTCCAGAAGGAGAGGGAGGCCATGCAGGAGGTGGGAGGAGAGATAGCACACACACAGGGACGCGCGCGCGCGCACACACACACGCGTGCAAACACACACACGCACACACACGTACACACACTTATGCACACTTTTACACGTAATGTGAAATGGAAGCTTATGATGCCTCTCCCACTCTTCTGAAATCTCTAGTAGCTGAATGCTTGTACAGAATACATTTTCACATAAACCAGCCTGCCCACTGCATCAGACTGGTCTACATGGCTATCCCAGGTACTCTTTATAACTACACAGTCTCCACGACAGCTACCGCATATCATCCCTGGTTGTCTCCCTCCTCCTGCAGCTGATTGAGGACCTTCGTCGGGAGCTGGAGCACCTGCAGCTGTTCAAACTGGAGACAGAGAAGCCTGGCCACGGCCGCAGCTCCTCCTCTGGGCTGACGGAGTTCAACGCCAAGACCAGAGAGATGGAGCTGGAGCACGAGGTCAAGAGACTCAAACAGGTGGGCTTGAGAGCTATTGGCTAATGCTAACTCTGTATTCAATGCATTGTTACTTCCTCTTTTGGGGTATTTGCTAGGATTTAATTGGGCAAGAGACTCAAACAGGTGGGGCTCAAAAACAATCTTTTACACTGTGTTTTCTGTGTTTTTTTACACACGTTCCACCTCTAAGTATACTGTACGTGTTTGTATATGCCACCACTATATGCTTTTGTGCGAGCTAACAGTGTTTCGTGTGATAGTCTAATGCTGGGAGTACATTCTCAACATAGAGAGTGGCATACACTAGTCATATCTACCTACAGTGCGTCTTATCTACTATAGGTTGGTCCTTTTCGACTTCTTAGATAGTGTGCCATTTCTAGGTGGTGAATACCAGTGATATCTGTCGGTCAAGGGCAGTGAAATGACATTGTTAATGTTCCCCGTCCTTGTTAAGAGCATCGGACCGAGTATAACCATGAGATAAGATATCAAGATGAAAGTGTTTCAAAGATGTCCTCTCAGACAAGGCAGAGGCTCTAATGCTGAGACATGCAGTGTTGCGGTTTCATGTGTAAAGATTTGATATTCTACTGTAGGCTTCTTTCTTGCCTTCGGTCAGTACACTCTGTCAAACAGACAGTAACGCTAGGAGAATAATCACAGTGCCTCGCCTTGCCTGCAGCTTTCATCTGGATCTGTCTTGCTCTCTATCTCTCTCTCTTTTTTTCTCTCTCACACTTGCCTGGTTGCCGTCTCTGCTCAGCTGTTACATTTGGCAAATGACAGGAGTGGAATGTTAGCTAAAAAGTCTGGTACCCAGACTACACAGACACACAGACAAGTAAACCATTTTCTGCAGTCACAGGCTTTGATTCAAAGTTTAAACTACAAGGCTGGAAGAGAAACATCTCAAATTGGTGTCAGGCAGATATGCGATACCCTTTTTGTCTTTTCTCAACACTTTTAGATCAAATGGTGCTTATCTGAAAACTCCTTATTTAAAACAGTCATAGGTTACTTTTTCAAATCGGTTATTTTATTAATGACACTGTTTCATATTTGAGAAAGGGTTCAAAAGAGAATGCAGATCAGCTAGCTGATGTGATAGTATTCCAAACAGGGATGAATGAGTCTCTTCCCTCTCATGTCTCCCTGTGCTCCTCTTTGCTCCTCCTCTGTGTGTCCAGCGGTTTGTCTCGCAGGATTTTCCTCTGACCTCTGACCTCCGCCACCTCGTAGTATCCGCTGGGGCACGCCTCCGTCACGGTCAGACGGTAAACAAACCCACTGTTGTTTCTTGTGAGCTTTAACCTTTGACCCCTCCCATTAACCACAGCATAATCATCACCATACAGCGCCTATAGAGCTTCACCCCCTGTCGACACAGGGCGCAGTTTGTGCCATAACACCGTGATAAACATAATAACCCGTGTCCTGTCCTGTAGGTGTTACTGTAGATGTGGTGTGCTGTGTCAGCTACTGTTGAAATCGAGAGATGGTTTGTCGTGGGTGTATTTGTGTGAAGCTTCAGTAGTCTAATCTAACAGGCCTTGCCTACTGACACAGTGTGGATGAAGTGGGGCACTTGGAGAATTGAGATGAATCTCATCAAGCTGTGGACTCCCTCTAAACCCATCGCTTTAGTCTGTCAAATCAAGCTATGATACTCATCTCTTTCTCGCTCTCTCTCTCTCTCGCTCTCTCTCTCTCTCTCGCTCTCTCTCACTCTACCTCTACTTCCCCCTCCCTCTTCTCTCTCCCAAACTCCCCCCCCTCTATGTCCCTCCCCCTCTCCTTCACTCCCCCTCCACCCAACAGGAGAACCTGAAACTGAGAGAACAGAACGACGACCTGAATGGTCAGATCCTCAGTCTGAGTCTGTATGAGGCTAAGAACCTGTTTGCCACCCAGACCAAGGCCCAGTCGCTGGCTGCTGAGATAGACAACGCCTCACGGGACGACGTGAGTTTTTCATTCATAATGCTAATCATTTGATGATTTGATCATTTCGGAGTAATCCTGCAAGAGTAACCCTAATGATTAAGGTCATAGTACGCATGGAATTTAGACAGTAGGCATGTATGTGAGTAACCTTGCCTAAGACCTGAAGAGTTTCATTCTGCATGACATCAGGGTTAGCTGGTATAACCAGATAATGGCACCTCCATATCTAATTGTAACATCACATTGCTTTGATATATCTCCACAGTTGATGGAGGCCCTCAAGGAGCAGGAGGAGATCAACTTCCGCCTGCGGCAGTACATGGACAAGATCATTTTGTCTATCCTGGACCACAACCCCTCCATATTGGAGATCAAGACCAACTAGAACCCCCCTACTAGAAACCCACTACTAGAACCCCCACCGGGAATGGGGAATTTGAAAGGGAAAGGAAGACTAGCCACGCTGGGGCCTGGGACAGCTAGACATCATTGCCCCCTGCTGCCCCAGGAGTGGAACTGTGAACTTGGGTGTATTCATTAGGCACAAAACAGAAGAAAACAGACTGAAACTGGGAGGTACTACCGGGGCTTGCTCAATTAGAAACATTTGTTTTTGTGTTCTGTTGCGAAACGTTTTGCTACGGTCTGGCCTAATGAATACGGCCCTGTTTTCTCTCAGCGACTGGAGCTCTAGTGGATTTTCTGTGTTGACGACTAAAGGGAGTTTTGGTACTTCACCGTCGTACTTCTGTTCTATTCTGGGACTCATCAACAGATGTTGGTATCTCCCTCATACTCCTTCATGCACTTTCTTCTATGTTCTCTATTGTTTCCTCACAGCCTCATCTTTAGTCTAAAACACAATCAATATGAATTATTACTGGGGAAAATATTTATACTGGGCAGGTGCTTTGAATATGTAGGGCATTACTGGTTGTTGAACACTGGATATATGTACTCTAGTGGTGTATGTAGAAACAATGTGAACAAAAACCTATTCACCTGCAACAGCGTGTGTTGTAGCCATTGGGGAATAAAGGAACAGAGAGAGGCTGGCAGATAGCCACACAGAGATCTTCAGCTTCCAGACAACCCTATACCCACTGTTTCCTTAAAGTGGATCTGTGTTTGGTCGCTGAAGACCGGTATGTGGGTAGAGGCACATTGATGAAGAAAGCAAAGCAGCACGTGTTTCTGTGAGTAAGAAGAGTGACAGAAAGAGATGAAAGGAGGGAGAGAAGGAGCGAGAAAGTGTTGTACAAGCATCTCCATGTCAAAAGGTGTTGGCACATTGACTGAAGAAGATATCAGTCATGTGAAGTGATAATGAGAGGCAGCAGAACTTGGTGTGATGGAATGCTTTCAGGAGGATGGAATGGCTTAGTGAAGTCAAAGAAGGAACAGATGAAGTGTATCGGTCAGTACAGTACAGGGGAAGAGAAGAGAAGAATGCCTTCCTAGGGAACTCTGAGATGACGGTACAGTATGATCTGTGTAGAGTAATACTGTATGAGAAATCCATATGGTAAATTCTTAACTCACACAGTGAGTTGTTAATTGGCTGGTTAAGAATTTCAAGATGCCAATTCCTCTTAATCATGGGTTCCCATTCATTATTTTCTACTCAGACATTCTGTGGTAAGTCTGTCTAAGTTGGTTAGACCCGGGATATCTGCTATGAAGGATGTCCCATTGCATTAAGCTGCTATAGCTACCCACATGAAAAAACTATAGTATACTATGGAATAAATACTATAGTATTCACTGTGGTGTTTTTGCAGACTTTATTTCTGACTTACGGAGGCCGCAAAAACACTGCAGTGAATACTGTAGCATTTATTGTAGTATTTACTGTAGTATACTGTATTATACTGTAGTATTTACAGTTAACTAAAGTATAAATACTGTAATAATAGAAAACTGTAGTGTATACTATAGTAATAATGTATTGTTTTTGCGGTTTGTAGTATTTACTGTAGTGTTTTTGCAGACATTACTGTAGTATTTACTACAGTGTTTTTGTTTTATTATCTTTGACATAGAAATGGAGGCTTTCTCCTTCAGGAAAGCTACTGGAGAAATACCAAAAGAGCACATTTTCCATAACCTGTAGGTAGGACTGGGGTCTAAGCAGATTGTTCAGTGCTTCTGCTCTTTTCTATAACCTGTAGAGAACACACTATATGGTCTATACTTGACATGTAGGTTTCTCACTTAAGGGTGGCACAAATTGCGACATGGGGGAGGGGAATGGGCAGGTTATATGCAAGTAAGATACTGTAGTATTTACGACAGTGCTTTTTTATGGCTAACACTACAATATTTACTATAGCACCTACAGTATACTATAACATTATATAGTACTACTGTTCACATGATCGAGGGATACCAGTGTGTAGTATAGTATAGTACAGTTTACTATAGAATTCTATATTAAGTACTTTAGTATAATATAGTGTTTTTAATGTGGGTATTAGCCTATATGCTTTATATTTCTGTGTCGGACACTGCCACTCCACTCTCCCTATATCCACACTGAACTAGAGACAAACCCTGCCAGCACACAGGGCTGTCAAGTCAACAGCATAACAATGTACAAGCACATGAATGTAACCCAATGGATGTGAATGTACAGAATGCTTAATGCATTCTGCATAGAGATAGATACAGTATTTATCTCTATGTTGTTCCACATCTCAATGTGTTTTATGAATTTCCTCTGGGTGTTAAGCCATGTCAGTGTGGCTCATTGAATCATCCCTATCATCTCTATATAAGATCCTGTAGTATACTGCAGTATATTCATCAGAAGTTCACTTACTGTAGACTAGAGTTTGGTACTAATAAGACTGGAATAGCAATCATACTGGAGTCTATACAGAGTATATGGGTAGTGTTTGCCCTTTGGCTAGTATACTGTAAATATCATGAATGTCTCACATAGCTAACATTCTCTGTTAAAACCTAATGGGTTTTTGTGTACAAATCTACATTTTGTTGACAGTTTTCAAATGTCATACAGTAGGCCTTTGCTGTACTACTATATTCGAGAGGGCGTTGATAGGCAAAGGGGATAATCTACTGTAAATTAAATAGCTCTAAACGTACATTTAGCTTCCTTGCACATAAATATGTTGTTTTTTCTTATTTTTGCATGTTCTCACATTTTCTGGTATTCGTGCCTTTAAAAACAGTATATAGCTATGTTGTTTAGACAACGTAATAATTCATATTTTTACTGTTGCTTTAAAATCTGTGTCTGAACGATGTTCATGACTTGTAAATGTTGTACAGGATTTGTATTGTGCCACTCACCACACTTTTACTATTTTATACAGTTCTATCAGGAAATGGCCAGGTAATCAACTCTAGTTTATAAAACTGTTACAGCACAGGTTTATTTTTATTTATTTATTTTTGTACTTTTTACCCCTTTTTCTCCCCAATTGGTAGTTACAGTCTTGTCTCATTGCTGTAACTCCCGAACGGACTCGGGAGAGGCGAAGATCGAGAGCCAGTCCTCTGAAACATGACCCTGCCAAGCCGCACTGCTTCTTGACACACTGCTTGCTTAACCCGGAAGCCAGCCGCATCAATGTGTTGCAGGAAACACTGTACAACTGGAAACCAAAGTCAGTGTGTATGCCCCCGGCCCGCCACAGGAGTAGCTAGAGCGCGATGTGACAAGGACAACACGGATGGCCATACCCTCCCCTAACCCAGACGAAGCTTGGCCAATTGTGTGCCACCTCATGGGTCACCCAGTCACGTCTGGCTGAGACACAGTCTGGGATGGAACCCGGGTCTGTAGTGATGCCTCAAGCACTGCGATGCAGTGCCTTAGACCGCTGCACCACTTGGGAGGCACAGCACAATGTTTTTTATTTAAAAACAGATGAGCGTTGGGGGAATATCTAGGTTGACACAGAAACAGAAAAAACTATCTATGAATGCAGTGTCCATTGCTTTTCAGGTTGCTTTGGTTTCTGTGTCCTTTCAAAGTATGTTGATAAGGTTTCCCACTGTCTTACACTAAATAAACTGGTGAGCAATACTACTTTTCTCTATACCATACCAACCTGGCACTACAAGGTTTACTTCTACAACCTTGAAAGATTCACTTCACACATATTTAAATGAAATTGAGATAAATTGAGAAATGTCTTCAAATTGAGCTTCCTCATGTAGAAGCCCTCCTGTCATTTGAGGAGTTGTTGATCATTGGCATCCCATTTCAGACAGTGCAACAGCCAATCACCTGTTGAGCACTGTCACAAAGTTTCGCTTGCAACGTTTTTAAATAAACTCAAACATTTCCCATTCCTTGGCTCCTAGATGCTTCCTAACACAATGAAAGATGTAATCTCCTGTTCTTCAAGATATTGAGAGGTTGGGTTTTAAAGCGCACAGGGGGTGGCATTGTGGCAATAAGAATGGCTAGAGCTTGTGATATCTTGTTATTTTCTGTTACCTAGTTTCTGTCGTCCTATTTCTCTACCACGTACCACTGTTACGCATACATTGAAGCACTGTACTGCATGTGGCTGTAAGTAGCCTACTACTTATGATATGAGGTCTTATCTGCAATTGTGATGTACAAACAACTTTAAGCTGTAAATAAAGAGATTTGCCCTGGCATGATTACAACCTGATGAATGCTAATTTCTTAAATGAAAATGTCAACTTCTTACAGTATGATGAAAGGAATACTCGGTCCTGTTTTAGGAATAATAATGTTTGCCATTGATTCAGAAATGCAGTAAAACAGGTTTGCTACAATTGATCAAATGTGGGATTTCCTGTATAGCCATAACTCTCTAGCTGCAGTATGCCTCATGAGGAGCCTCTATCTATGCTGACCTAAATCTCACAGTCCTGAGAAATGACTTGTGGGACCCAGAGAATTCTCAAAGAGATGGAAATGATATGGTTCAGTGTACTTCAACACGTACTTCAACCCCTGATTCACACTGTCAATTGATTTAATATTATGTGGGGAACTAAAACTTGTATTATTTGCATGATTCAATACATTGTCCTACAGAGAATACATAGGGTTGGATTGAAAACAAAAACCCGAAACAGTACAAAATAATAAACCAAGCAGTAACCCACGTGGATGTCAGAACAGAGGAGACTCCGCCGTGCGCTTGACGTCATACACCGCATTCGAAGCCCGCCGGAGGTACGTGTACGATGAAATGGTTAATTAGCTAGCAATTTACCTTACCTTTATTGTCTTTGTATAATTGCCCATTCTGAAACCCACGTTTATGTAGTTAAATTGGGTTGTTGAGTTTACATGAAAGGGGAAAAATTATATGCTAATTGATGCTGGAATAAAGTGAGTTTTCTAGCCAGCAATCGACGTTAGCTAACTATCGAACAGTCAATCTATTAGCAACTGGAAGACTTCATTTAGAAAGTTTTTTTTTTTTTAAAGTTCATGCAGAATTTTGTTGTTAAATGTAGCTAGCCTATTGTTGTATTCCATGTTGTCAGTTTAATTATTTGTGAAGGAGGACTTGCCTCGACAAAATTTGTGGCAGCAAGGTGATATCAATAGTGCAAGCTTTCTCTATCTAACGGCACGGATTTTGTAGAATGATGCTGTGAAGAAACATTTATTTTGCAAAAGTGTCAGACGTTATTAGCCGTGCTTGACTTGGACCCGAAATAGGTGCCGGTACTGTTTATATTTTGGTGCAGGAGCTCTACCATACTATTGAACAGGATCTCAGGAACTCAAGCGTATAAAATTTGACGTGCAGCAGCTACTCCGCCCTGGCGATCTCCTGACCATGTCAAGCACGGCTTATTAGCTAACATGACAACATTTCTGTGTTCATGCTTTTCTCTGTAGGACTACAGTAAAGTCCTGAGGAAGACCTGTAACAGTGGACCATGCTCCAGACAGTGAGTAACCCCCCGGGCTTGTGCATCAGTGCCAAAACCATTCCAGAGAGAAAGCCGATATATTCCTGCCCTGGCGCCACAGACCCTGTTCCAGAGAGGAAGCTGATGTATTCAGGCAATGGTATACTGGACCCTGCTCCAGAGCGTAGGTACAGGCAGGCCTATTTTTCCAGGTATAGGTGGAAATGGAGGAAGAAGTCCAAAAAAAACCCACAGCCGTTGCTGCCAGCCTCACCTCTGCCGCCATATGAGGAAGAAAACTGGGAGGAGGAGATGGGAATCGTAGAGACATATGGATTTGCTCCATATGGTAAGGAGGGGCAGAGATACAGTGGGGTCTGGAATTATTGGACCTCTTGATTAAAAATGAGGCACAAATACAGTTTAAAATACAAATACTGAGCTATATTGTATGAAAATTGTTATTTTATACTAATACAATTGCTCAGAGAAGGGAGAAAAAAAGATGGGGTCAAAATGATTGGAGCTGCTGTTTTCAATACTCCATCACCCTCCCCTTTGAGAATAAGGAAACTGAACATTTTTCTAAAATCTTTTATGAGATTGGAGAACACGTTGGGAGGGAACTTAGACCATTCCTCTATACAGAATCTTTCCAGGTCTTTGAAATCCTTTGTCTGCGCTGCACTTCCCTCTTCGATTCACACCACAGGTTTTCAATGAGGTTCAAGTCCGGAGACTGAAATAGCCATTGCAAAATGATGATTTTCTTTGTGGATTTTGATGTGTGCTTGAGGTTATGGTCTAGCTGGAAGATCCACGTGCGGGCAAGTTTCAGCCTTCTGGCAGAGGCAACCAGGTTTTTGGCTGAAATGTCATGATACTTGGTACAAGATCCCCAGGACCAGTGAAAGCAAAATAGTCCCGTAACAATCGAAGTTCAACCACCGTTATTTTACAGTAGGGATGAGGTATTTTTTGCATATGCATTCCTTCCATGGCCAAACCGGTCGATCCCGATCTACTGGTCGATCTCCAAGAAATTCCTAATCGGTCGCCTTGCGTTCCTGTTTTTTATTATTTATTTGTGTCACGCTGTTTGTGGTAGTTGCTCTTGATTAAGGTGCCCTGCGTGCCGGGAAGTCCACGTGTTCCCATTTTGAAATGTTTCATGTGTCTGAAGGTACAAACTCTGCGTACCCAACGAGCCCAATCAAGTGCACATATAGGCCTACAGCTGGCCAATCAGATAACTGATCACCGTGCAGCTTCCATGAGTCCACAGAGAAGCCTGAGCATCGTTTCTTTCTGATGAAAAAAAAAATGCTTCTGTCTGGGAAGGTTCTCTTCTGCACAAGCAATCCAGTAAATGGGGAGGAGGATTTAAAATGCGGTGCTGCCTTGTAAATGTCCAAAAGCAGATGTCACATCCTTTATTTGTAGCACTGGTGCACCTAACTTCAAAAAGAAAGGAGAACCAGACAAAATGTAGGCCCACCAGATGTATTTTTTATATTTTTACTGCATATGACTGTCCTATCATTCTAAAATGTCATCAGTTGTTACCTTGATGTAGAACGCATCATTAGACATTACAATAAAAACAACTTTTAATATTTGTATTCAAAAGTGCAACAGCAAACCTATTTACATAGGTAATTTGTTTTGGACAAACAAATGTAACATACAAAACAGATTTTTTTTTGTATTCAAAAGGGCAATCGCAAACGTATGTGTGTGCGATTTAAACATTACCTGCATTGTATTTAAAAGTGCACATTAAAATGTAATCTCTAGCTCTGCCTGGTGATCGGCTTTCTGTCACATACCGCTGCCCGGTACTAGACGTGCCTATGATGTTGCTGCAGCTCTTTCCTCGTACTACAAAGTGTATCGATAAGTTTTGCTATTATTAGTGGCTTGTCTTTTTAAAATTGAGTAATATTTAAACGTTCTCTAACATGAATTGGTGGATGAGGCAGAAATATTGAAGTGAAATTCGAGTTAATATGCAGGCACTATCAGTCCAGTAAAATAAAAAAGGCAAATTATTTCCATTTATGCTGACTCAGCTGTGCATAACAAGTAATACGACAAATTATCTAATATTACCAGTGTGATCATTAACCTCAAGTTTTGAAATATAATATAATTGTCTGAGAAGAACAATATTGTAATGCCATTTGCAGGGCAATTCAAGCATAGCCAATATGCTGTGATAATGTATCACGCTATAGCCTATTGCACATATTTCATAGGCTAATGTAGCATTTGTTAGTGTTTTTTATGTCATGTTTAATGATCTGAACGGTAGATCTCGGCCTGCATTTTGACTGAAAGTGATCTCGGCTCTGAAAAGGTTGGTGACCACTGGTCTAGGACAAGTTAGATTCAAATATTGGACTCTATTAATATATGTAACTTACTGCCATTACTCCCAGGTCAATAACAATGTATCCATATTACCAGACAATCGGTAGTACAAGGAAGGAACCATTATTTATTTCAGACCTAATATATCAAGTCTTGTCTTGTTCTCTTGGTTTGTATAGATATGTTGACACAAAGTTTTGGCAGCACTAACAGTGCAATTTTAGTTGTTTCTATACAATTTCTCTAACTAAGGACTTTTTCATGGAGGGTGGTGTTCCAGTTGTACCAAACTGGAGAACACATTTAGCTGAAACAGGTGCTAGAGGACTTCTTCAGTAAGAACATTTTTTGGTTTTCCATTTTGCTATATCGTGCCCTACTGAAGATTTTCAATGCGCTGCTCATAACGAAACATTAGATATAAATATTATAGAACAGACATACAGTTGAAGTCGGAAGTTTACATACACTTAGGTTGGGGTCATTAAAACTTGTTTTTCAACCACTCCACAAATTTATTGTTAAACTATAGTTTTGGTATGTTGGTTAGGACATCTACTTTGTGCATGACACAATTAATTTTTCCAATAATTGTTTACAGACAGATTATTTCATTTATAATTCACTGTATCATAATTCCAGTGGGTCAGAAGTTTACATACACTAAGTTGACTGTCCTTAAACAGCTTGGAAAATTCCAGAAAATAATGTCATGGCATTAGAAGCTTCTGACATCATTTGAGTCAATTGGAGGTGTACCTGTAGATGTATTTCAAGGCCTACCTTCAAACTCGGTGCCTCTTTGCTTGACATCATGAGAAAATCAAAAGAAATGTGTATACCTCCACAAGTCTGGTTCATCCTTGGGAGCAATTTCCAAACGCCTGAATGTACCACGTTCATCTGTACAAACAATAGTATGCAAGTATAAACACCATGCGACCACGCAGCCATCATACCACTCAGGAAGGAGATGCATTCTGTCTCCTAGAGATGCACTTTTCGCACCAAAGTACGTTCAAATCAATCCCAGACCAACAGCAAAGGACCTTGTGAAGATGCTGGAAACGGGTACAAAATGATCTATATCCACAGTAAAACAAGTCCTATATCGACATAACCTGAAAGGCCGCTCAGCAAGGAAGAAGCCACTGCTCCAAAACCGCCATTAAAAAAAGCCAAACTATGGTTTGCAATTGCACATGGGGACAAAGATCGTACTTTTTGGAGAAATGTCCTCTGGTCTGATGAAACAAAAATGGAACTGTTTTGCCATAATGACCATCGTTATGTTTGAAGGAAAAAGGGGGAGGCATTGCAAGCTGAAGAACACCAACCCAACAGTGAAGCACAGGGGTGGCAGCATCATGTTGTAGGGGTGCTTTGCTACAGGAGGGACTGGTGCACTTCACAAAATAGATGGCATCATGAGGTAGGAATATTTGTGGATATATTGGAGCAACATCTCAAGAAATCAGTCAGGCAGTTAAAACTCTCAAAAAATCAGTCAGGCAGTTAAAACTTGGTATCAAATGCATCTTCCAAATGGACAATGACCCCAAGCATACTTCCAAATTTGTGGCAAAATGGCCTAAGGACAACAAAGTCATGGTATTGAAGGGGCCATCAAAGCCCTGACCTCAATCTTATATAAAATGTGTGGGCAGAACTGAAAAAAACATGTGCGAGCAAGGAGGCCTACAAACCTGACTCTGTCAGGAGGAATGGGCCAAAATTCATCCGACTTATTGTGGGAAGCTTGTGGAAGGCTACCCAAAACGTTTGACCCAAGTTAAACAATTAAAGGCAATGCTACCAAATACTAATTGAGTGTATGTAAACTTCTGACCCACTGGGAATGTGATGAAAGAAATAAAAGCTGAAATAAATAATTCTCTCTACTATTATTCTGACATTTCACATTCTTAAAATAAAGTGGTGATCCTAACTGACATAAGACAGGGAATTTTTACTAGAATTAAATGTCAGGAATTGTGCATTTGGCTAAGGTGTATGTAAACTTCCGACTTCAACTGTACTTCTCTGCCATGCTGAATATGGAATAATGTCCGCTCTATTACAAAAAATTTATCTGCAACATTCAGAGCGTTGCTCCTCTAGAACATGACCCAGGACTGTGTTCAGTAGGGAGAGAATGTTTTGAGCTGAATGAAACTGGGAGGGAATACCTCCAATGAGAACACAGATTTCTGTTGTATGTTTCAATATGTTTTGCTACAGTTTGCCCAACTGAACACGAGCCAGAATTGCCATGAACCTTCTGTTCCTCTCTTCAGGCCCAGAGGATGTGGATAGAGTGGCCCTACAGGGGTTGACCCTGAACCATGCCCCCTGCCCTCCCCACCCCCAGACCGCAACCGACTACAGCCCTGCCACCCACCACCAAGCCCCCATCAAATGGGTCCGCCACATCATCCGCAGCGTGGAGGAGCAGTTTGTCGACGCAGAGGTTTGAGGTCCGGTGTGTTTAGTTTACTCTTTAATTGTGAGCTCTTAGGAATGATTTTATTTGGTTTCTCAGGTGTTTCAGTTCTGCTTGTTCCTTGGTTGGTTATTCATGAATTAGGATGACGAATTTGTAGCCTAGTTGACAGTTGTGTCACGTGTTAACACTACATGATTTTTGTGAATAATTTCAATAGGTGTGTAGTCTAACTCTTAACTAAAAGAGAAATAATAGTTTTTATCTTTTTTTAATACTTTTGTTTTAAAAGCAAATAACTGATATAGGCCCATGTGTTCAACTGTCACACTCCCTTTAAAATCAAATGTGTTAAAATAGAGAAGGCCCAGTGCAAGAATAAGATGGGGCTATCAGGTTTATTACACTGATATGTTTGGATTTATTCTCAAATGGATTCACCTGATTGGACTGATTCTGAGCCCATGGAGAGCAAGAGGTCAGGTCACCATGACTACAGCAACTCTAAGACACAACCCACTGGGCACAAATGTCAATTCAACATCTATTCCACATTGGTTCAATGTAATTTCATTGAAATGTGGAAACAACGTTGCTTCAAACAGTGTGCGCCCAGTGAGAATGAAATTCAGCTTTTAAATTCCAGGATCTCTTTAACTGGAATAAACCATGCTTTTTAACAACAACCCTTCTACACTGACGCTTCATTCCCACAGTTTTAGTTGAAGTAGTAGTTCAGAAGAGAAAATGGTAGCATTAGTTGCCCACCTGGTGGCAGTGTTGGTTAAATATTACATTCACCTCCTTTGTGCTGAATTCTTTCCATGCAGCTCTGGGTTAATATAGTGAGTTCATTCAGTTCACAGGCCCCGTTCAAATACTCCAAAAATGCATCCTTCCTTCCTACCTTTTCTTGAAAGTAATTACAGATCTGAATTTGTGAAAACAAGAGGGAGCGAACCATGCTCTGGGCCCGGTTTCCCTAAACCATCTTAAGATTAAGTTCATCGTTAGAACCTTCGTAGGAGCATTGTTAAATCTCTGAGCTGGTCACCAAAACTCTTGTTATTAACGTTGCACTTGAAAACGCTCGTGATCTTAACGCCTGCCTCAGACCTCTCATAAAACAGTTAAATGTGTCGTTAGTGTTCTGTTCGGACGGTACAGACCGAAGTTAGCTGATCGGCTCTACCGACTTCAGACGAGTCCCAATATGCTTGTGGGGGTCGTAGAGCAAAACGAAGAACACCCATTGTGTTCGTGACAGTCATCTTTCCACAGAGGGTTCATAGTAGTTTGGAGGCCAAACCGTTCAGACGCTACAGACGGGATTTTTGGGGTGTCCCCATGGCCTGACACACGGCTCTAGCTCTGCCACTTTTCACCGCAGATGCATAAGTGCAACATCGGCGGATGTGGTGGATTGAGACGCATCCAATGCCCATATCCCTAGTTTAAACTGGGGATATTTTTATTATGATTATTAGACTAACGTGCGCAATGATGTGACAAATCTGTGATTTCATTTTTTTTTGCCTATTTTGGTAAGTATTAGAATAAGCAGCCTCTATTGCAGCCGTAATTGGTAATATCTCTCTAGGAGCTGATCCGTTGTCAATATTGTGAAATAACATTACAATTAAGGTAGATTTTAATGGAGAAAGCTGATCCGAGAGCAGGGCTCCCTTTCTTTCGATCCAATCAGGAACGATACATGCGCCAACGACGCACTTAGACTGCTCTCTCTGTGTGTTGTTTTGTGAAATGCATGTTACATCTTCGGCCGTTGTAGGAACGACGCATCGTTAAAACACTTATAAGCCTAAATTCCATTGTGATCAGGGAAACCGGGTCTAGACCTATCCAATTTCAAATAAATCTGTCTTTACCTCAAGGAAGGAAGGAAGGAAGGAAGGATGCATTTCTAAAGTAGAAGTACAAGGCCCACACATTCACTTGCCATTTAAAATCACTTTCCCTAGTATCATTCACAAATACAGTTGTTTTGATGAGCTAAGAATGAAATGATTTATTGTAACCAATCTGATTCATGTAATCTATCATGATTTAGTGGTGTGCTTTGTCCTCAGATATTAGGTGTTCGATCGAGATTATCAAATGCTTTGGAATTCTCTGCTCCGTGCCTGTAGATGAATTTTAAAACAAGGCTCCTCCGTCTTTTAAAGAGAATTATTTAAGATTGGATCAATCACCATCAAAGCAGACCACTTGCAGTTTGATGTGCTTCTATAATCATCTGTGAGAATTTAAATGTTGCTCCAAGGGCACTGTCAGACAGTCAGTGTGATGTTGCACTGAAGGCCAGTTCGCACTGGTGATTGTCTTCATTCAAGAGAACATCCCCCTTGTCATGATTGTAAATGGGGATACTCAACATAGGCCATATCATCAACTGCTATATAAAGAGCATAACATCTAAAAGGTTTTCAATCCCTTATGGGAACTTGGCTTTAAAGGAATTAAGCATGAACATGACATTTTCCCCTGGTAGGCTCAATCCAGGTCTGTGCAAGCACCCCCATAGACTAGATCTGGTTTGCTTGTTGTGGGTTGTATTAACAGCAGTGAATGCATTGTTGAGACACATGTCTATTGTCAGATGTCAGTTCCAATCATGTGGAGAATGATTAATACCCCGCTGTCCCAGTAGATATCTACCACCACTTACATGTTGGACGAGTTTCCAATGGTGGTTGGTTGATCAACCCTAGCCACAGATCTAGGATCAGTTTACACTTCCAAATATTTTACTTGACCTTTATGACAGGAAAACACAAAACAGACCCCAGATCAGCTTCTAGTAAAAACCTACTCATACTCTCCAAATATTTTACTTGACCTTTATGACAGGAAAACACAAAACAGACCCCAGATCAGCTTCTAGTAAAAACCTACTCATACTCTCCTGTATCTGGATCAGACTCGGGCAGCTCCATATTTCTACTCTGTGACTCCGCAGCCATTGATTTGTGATCTCCATCCATTGTCCAGTCATTTAGTCCGGTAATTGGTTATAACCACAGATCTACTATTAGTTTACCCACCGCAAACCCAATCCATAACCATTAGGAGTGGAAAACTTAAAGCCCAAGATCAGTGACTAGGTAGGTGCAACATAACCAGCACCAGCTCCACATAATTTCCACTGTGTGACTCAGCAGCCACAGCCGTGTGATCTCCCTGGTGATTGATCTGGTATTAATAGCCATGTTTAGGCTCTAGCACAGAACAGGAAGAGGCAGTTGTTAGCTGCAACCAGAACAGACCTACAGCAAACTGCTCCTTACTATACTCTTAGATACACTTAACACCTCTGACTACCGACATTTTGTTTAATCTCTTTTGTGTTCACACAGCAAAGACCTTGAAGTCCTCAACCACTCAGCCTTGTTAAAATACTCCAAACCTGGAGGTGGCAGTAGTGTTTTTTGGCAATGCATGTCAATGTCTGTTGCTTAGTTTATGGTCTAGAGTCCAATGTTGGTTAGCTAGCTAGCTAGATAATGTTGTTGCTATGTTGTAGAAAGCCCTTGTTGATACTAGCCAGATGGACACAGCTAGATAACTACCTAGCAAGATGATGAAGAAACAACATAATTCACTCTCCATAATCCCATTTGTGTTGGCAAGAAAGGCATTTCACTGCATGTGACATTAACTTGAAACTACTGCCAGTGTGTGCCAGTCCATAGCCAAATGTTTACCTAGCTAACGTTAAAATATTTGCTAGCTTAACGTTAAAATATTCGCTAGCTAAGGACATTGTACTAACCTAGGCAGCTGTTTCGATGAAACTAATCCATTGTCATTTAATTATAATGTCAGTGGTTAGCTGGCTTGGAGGAAGTATTTTGTGTTGTGTGCATTGCATTGCATCCGTGCACTTAGCTAGCTACCATCCCATAGCCTACATTGCATATCAAGTGTGACGGGCTCATCTATTTAACCATGGAATTGTGGAGAAAATGCTGTATATTTTTTCTATCCCCCCCTTTTTGTTGTTACTCCTTTTGGCTTCCCCATGTGGGAGTTTGTGCTCTCTGATTGGCTCAAAGTTGTTGACCACTGATGAACTAATGCGATTTTACAAGTGTAATATCGTCGTTAACGGGTCGGCATGCAGCAGGTACCATTTTTGTTCTAGAAGGAACGGATCCCACTGCGTACCTATTGGCAGTGAGATTCTCGGTGTTTCATGCTTTACAGGAGCAGGCTAGTGATGAGATGTGCTACGTGGATTTATGATACTAGAACATTATGTTGACGTCCTGTAATTGTGTTAATTGCTCTTAGCAGGGGTCTCTTAACCCATCAAAGGGATAGTCTTGGAAGAGTCTTGTTCAGTGGGGTCTTACTTCATTAGACCTTGTATAGGTTTTTCTTGTTTAGTTGCCACATGAGACTAGTATATTCACTAGATACCACTGTCCAAGGCTGTGTTTACGCAGGCAAACCAATTCTAATATATTTTTTAATCAAAATTTGCATTTTGTTTTATAGAGCTGGTCTGATTGGTCAAAATACCAATTAGTGAAACAAATATAAGAATTGAGCTGCCTAAGAACCATGGTGATTTGGTTTTAATTCAATTTTACTTGACCTAGTGGGATGCCATCATCCAGTCCAGGGTTTGGGGTGACAGTGCACTGACTGACTCTAGTCTTCCATGTCTCCTTTGTCTGTGGAAATAGCTGGCAAAGGTCTCCATGCACATTGCTGACCGGATAGACGTTAGATGTTTCCTAACGTCCACGTGGGACAATGAAATGGTGCAATGCGAAAGGACAGACACTGGCCATGAGGGCTTCCAAGTGGGCCAGCCCTGTTAATTTACAAACCCCTTTGATTTGTCAGGTTTCAAAGCTAATTGCTGTAGTCTTTGCGTAAGTAATGTTTGTTAAATTGTGTTTTTTTTTATATATATATATATTTTGATTAATTACAAGGCCACCACCAACATCTGGTGAACATGGCCATGTTTTGCTGAGTCACTTCCATTTTTAAATTATTTTGTGTTTTTGAGGGTTGTCACACTATGAAACAACAGTAAAGTTCAAAATGGGGTAAGATGGATGGAGTTAGATATATGGAGTTAGATATAGCCTTGATTTTAGCAATTCTCTTACAATCAACTTTAGAAGTGTTCTTTTTTTTTCAAGGTTTGTCATTCACATCGCAACGTGTCTGCCTTACCCTGCTAATGCTGTTCTTGAAATGTGTACAAAACCAAACCAGTCCCCCAGTCTGCAGTACCACCCCAGGCCCAGAAGGGGCCAGTGTAGCTGTGTCAGTGGTGGTGGTGCCCTCTGGCCTGTTGGGATGCAGGGCTCATAGCTGGTAGCCTGGCTGACTGCCGTGTCTGTGCTGTGCACTCGCCTGTGACGCCTCCCTGTCTTTGTCTGCAGCCGTGTGGTGTCTGGGTTAAGGTGCTGCTAAAACAAAGCCCTTGAACAGTCGATCTCAGACAGATAGAGAGAGAGAGGGAGAGAGAGAGAGATGGTGTGAAAGAGGGAGGATGATATAGGAAGCACCTATTACGTATTGGTACTTTTAGCCCAAGCAGCAGGACTGTGAATCTATGGGGATTGTATACTGATGAATGTTGTCTGTTTGTCTGTTTTAGCAGAATTATTATCACATATGAGGCTGACTAGTATGAAGCTGATAATCCAGGGTGAATATTTAACAAATGTAGTGCAACCTATTGTTCCCATCCTATTGATCTTTTCCTAATGTGGCTTTGGTATCTCTACAATATCTCCACTCCAGAGGAGACTGGTGGGGGGAGCTATAGGAAAATGGGCTCATTGTAATGGCTGGAATGGAATGAATGGAATGGTATCAAATACCTCAACATATGGAAACCTCGTGTTTGACTCCATTCCAGCCATTACAATGAGCCTCTCCTCCTATAGCTCCTCCCACCAACCTCCTCTGCTCCACTCCTACCCTGTTATCTGCTGTGTTAGCTGTACAGCTCCCTCCTCCGAGTCTCATGGTCTTTAAACCTTTGATCGCAATGCAGAACCCTGCATCCTCATTCTGTGCATTACTCTGAGCGGTGATAAGCATGCTGGCCGGCCCCCCTGACTCCCACACGCTCTCTACATCGCAACACCAGGAATGTGCCTTTTACATGAGTTACGCCAGTCTTTATCACAGGCACTGATAGACCCTCACCAAGGTTTCTCAGGCCCTTTTTTTTATCCATTCAGTGGATAAAGAAACTTCTTCCGGTTCTCTTAACCCCCTAGCTCCCTCGTTTCTCCTCTTTCTTCTCTTGTTCAGGAGTTTGTTTGATCATCCACTGGCCCTGGGTTGGCCGGGGTCGTGTTCGTTAGGGCACGCAACAGAAAGTGTTCTAAAACATGAACGTGAGCATTTCTTATTGGGCAAATCCAGGCTGTCCCTCTGTGTTTGTCTGTTTACTTCCATTTGGTGCCTCATAAACACAGCCCAGTTCTTGTGGTCAGTGGAAACAATGTGTGAGTAGCTAACTCCTGTACAGCTGCTTACAAATCTATTAGGCCAAACTTCTCCATAGAGATTTAAACAGCACACAACACTGGTATGTTACATGTCATAGCCCAGTGGGATGTCTGTGGCCACGAGTCTTTGTTAATCATCAGGTCAGCACTGGGCCACTGGCAGGCGGAGGCTCGGCTGTTTGCTGTTTCCTCAATCACTACTGATGGACTGAGTCAGTCGGGGCCCAGATTATTTCCTGCTTAGGTCATGTGGTCTGACCTAAGCATTTGATATATTCCACTGTAATCAGGGCTAGGAATTTGACCTAGCCGGTTTATGTGACCTGTGCCCGTATTGATCGCTGATCTAAGATCAGTTTTGCCCCCTCTCATATCTGAAGTGATGGAGAAACGGACACATACAGGGAGGTCACGAAGAAATCAAACCACACAACACTCAGATTTCTGGACGTTGTGTTTGGTGTTTAGGATTCTGTGTTATCTATATATTGATTACTATTTTTCCAGGTTACTTTTGATCAGCACTCCTACTCTGACACACTGACCAGGGAAAATGACTTGCCCTACCTACGTATAGTACAATAACGGGTCAACTATGGAAGTAAAGTCACCTAGTCTATTGAACACCAGTGCTCCAGCATACGCATGAACCGTCCATTTAATGTATCTTCTATCTAGGCCTTGGGCAGGTGCCAAGTAGTAGTGGCAGAGTGGCAAATTTTGGAAGCAAAGGTGACAGTTGGCACAAGGCAGGCAGAATGGTACCTCTGTACCGGTAGCATTGTGATTTGGAATACACGGACTGCACGAGCCTGGCATGCACGCAGGTGTGTGTCTGACACTGTGGGCTCTGTTTTCGGCTGTCATTAAGGCGGCGCTAGTGTCAAACGCACGTTAGTTTGCAATTTAGTCATGTAAAAACGCACTACCTTTTTCCAGCCCTAACGCCAGGTTCAGCAATTTACCTGTGTTATATCAGCTCGCTTGCGCTCAGATGAGCAGGGTGGAAATATTTGAGGTGTCCTTTAAAAACACGATCCAAAGTGCTAATTTCAGGCAGTGCTGATAGGGATATTTAAGACCAACAAAAAGCTGGTTTTAGTGGTAACGCAGTTGGTTATTGAGTTCCACAGTCAATGTGTCATAATGCCCATAAAACCTAGCTGTCAAACAGGGAAATGGTTCCAATCGTTTTTCCACTATTCATTTTTCCCGTAAGGGATTTTAGAAACACTTAAAATAAGGGCTGTGTTTCGTGTGGGCTTACCCTGGTGGGACGTTTTGTAAATCTCTCGGACAAGTTGACTTTTATCAAGATATTCAGCAAATTTTTATTACAACCAAACTTATTAGAATGATTCACCTTCCTGGTTTTATCGTGACAATGTCCTTGGCACGCTTGCAATGCAACTTCTGGAGATGTGTGAATGCGATCTGATCTGTAAGATGGTTCTGATTTTTGTTCATAAAACATAGGCCTATTTGGGAGCAGTTTAACGGTTAGTGGACATTCTCCCTTTCTCTTTATATTGGTTCTCCTGTGAAAGGTTTGGATGTGCGTAAAACCCTCCATAGTCTGCATTGTTTTAATATTATATAATTAGAATTATTCGTTCTCTTTTAATGCTTCATCAATTTACTCCTGATTATTGACCATGTTTAGCAGCCGTAATGCAATTTACGCTCGACCTAGCCTTTATATCAATATGAATGCTATTGAGGCTATGCAATTACTTAGAACAATGTGGACTGCAAATGGGTTCAAGTGAACGTATTTAGCAAAGATAGGTCTACATTTTGTTAACTGGTTTCTGTAAGCCATTTAAAAAACTATAACAGAGTAACATTGGATTTGGAGTTGATTCCAAGTCTATACATAAGTCCATAAATACACAACTTGAAGCAACACATATTTGGCCATGGAACACATTCAGATTGACCAGTGAGGGGCCAAGCCTGGACACCCACAACTTGTTTATTCATCAAACCCCACCTTTTCTGAGCCAACGCCACCCAAGTTCACAGATTTTAATTGTGATAGTGAAAATAGCAACAAACAAAACACTTCTGACACACTCTGAACCTATAGTGCTACCGCCTGCGCTTAGATTTACTATAACCAAAAGGTTGCTGGTTCGAATACCTACGCCGGATAGGTGAACAATCTGTCGGCGTGCTGTTGAGCAAGGCACTTAACCCTAATTGCTCCTGTAAATCACTCTGGATACGAGTGTCTGCTAAATTAACAAAATGTAAAGTGTGTGTATATCCAGGACGAGCAAGGCCGCTGGTGGTTGAGTGCTCGTAGGAGTTAGTGACCTCGTTCGCTCGATCTGCGACAAAGGAAAGGCATGAGACGCAGGGAAGAGCTCAAATCACTGGTGTCTGTCCCAGTTTCTCTCTCCCTCTGGTACACTTACACACACTGGCTCTCTCTCTCTCTCTCGCACACACACACTGGCTCTCTCTCTCTCTCTCTCTCACACACACACACCGTCTCTCTCTAACACACACACACACACACACACACACACACACACACACACACACACACACACACACACACACACACACACACACACACACACACACACACACACACACACACACACACACACACACACACACACACACACACACACACACACACACACACACGCACGCGCTACCCCACCCCAGTCAGACACTTCAAGAGATTGGCAGATTTCCCTCCAGTACTGTACCACCTCTGAGAAGAATGGACCATCGCCCCACTGCCCAGCATGAAAGCTATACCCCGTGTTTATTTATGACTTCCATTTCATCTTGAAGCAGCCATTCAGCCCTCTAGAGTACCTTTGTACATAGCTTGTTGCCACACAATGACTGCATTGAGACATAAAACGGAGCCATGACAGACCTAAATTGGTTAGAGTCCTTGTGCGTAGCAGCGTGTAAATCTGAGTCGGGATCGCAGGGCATCTTCTTCCACTGAAATGTACTGTATTTGCCTTTTGCCAGGCAGGAGCTTTTGTGTGTGTGTGTGTGTGTGTGTGTGTGTGTGTGTGTGTGTGTGTGTGTGTGTGTGTGTGTGTGTGTGTGTGTGTGTGTGTGTGTGTGTGTGTGTGTGTGTGTGTGTGTGTGTGTGTGTGTGTGTGAGAGAAAAGGACAAGCGTTATCGATGGAGGCCAGAAGTGAGGCTGGTTGGAGGGAAGGATGTTCACTGACTGGGAAGGGATGAAGTTACAGTATATGTAGATCTTTCTCTGTGTATGTTTTTATCTGTCTCCTCTCCCTGTCTGCCTGACCAACTGACCCCCACCCCTCCCTCCATCTTTCTCTATCCTATATCATCAGGTCCTGGCACCACCAGTGAAACTCCCACACTCCTCTCCTTTTGGCCTCCTTTACTGGGACGTTTTATCTACACACACACAGTGTGTATGTGCTGGTGGCAGTGTACATGAGTTAGTGTTCAGTCTGACACTACAACACACCATCTGCTTGTAAGGATATCGGAGGAACATTCTAGCCCTTTCTCTCTCGCTTACATAACTGCTTCTATCTTAATTCTGAGCTATCGAGTCACTAGCGCGATAAAGCTTGGGATACTTGGGTATTCAGAAACACACCGGATGCTATTCTCTCCCGCTGCCCTTTGAGACCCCACGTATCAATTATAGACCTGGGTTCAAATACTATTCAAAATCATTTCAAATACTTTATTTCTGCTCATTTGAGCTTGCCTGGTTTAATGAACCAGTAGATTCTTCCCAGAACACTCTAGGCTAGAACAAACGCTTAAAAGTATTTGAAAGATTTTTAATAGTATTTTAACCCAGGTCTCATGTGTTGCTGTGAGGAATGTGGTCAGTGTGACTGTTTAATGTAGGTTCACCTGAGAGGTTTGGCCTTCACACCTCCTCATCAGCCGAGAGGTCAGCGGGGGCCACTGGTAACTGATCTCCGTGGGCATTGGCTATGGCTATCACACCGACTCGTGCTCTGGCTCTCCTTTTCTGACACTAACACACACTCTCGCTCTCTTCTGAATCTCTCTCTCGATATAGATACAGTGCCTTTCGGAAAGTATTCAGAACCCTTGACTTTTTCAAAATGTTCTTACGTTTCAGCCTTATTCTTGAATGTATTAAATACAACAATATCCTCAGCAATATACACACAATACCCCATAATGACAAACACAAAAACAGGTTTTTAGAAATGTTTGCAAATTTATTAAAAACAGAAACCTTATTTACATAAGTATTCAGACCCTTTGCTATGAGACTCAAAATTGAGCTCAGGTGCATCCTGTTTCCATTGATCATCCTTGAGCTGTTTCTAAAACTTGATTGGAGTCCTCCTGTGATAAATTAATTTGATCGGACATGATTTGGAAAGGCACATAACTGTCTATATAAGGTCCCACAGTCGACAGTGCATGTCAGAGCAAAACCCAAGCCGTGAGGTCGAAGGAATTGTACGTAGAGCTCAGAGACAGGATTGTATCTGGGGGAGGGTACCAGATCTAGGGGGAGGGTACCAAAACATTTCTTCAGTATTGAAGGTCCCCTAGAACACAGGCTGTAATTGCTGCCAAAGGTCGTTCAACAAAGTAATGAGTAAAGGGTCTGAGTACTTATGTAAATGTGATATTTTTTGCTTTAACATATGGGGTATTATGTGTAGATTGATGGGGGAAAAACAATTGAATCAATTTTAGAATAAGGCTGTAACCTTATATAATGTGGAAAAAGTCAAGTGGTCTGAATACTTTCCGGAGGCACTGTATGTG
The DNA here is from genome assembly GCF_021184085.1 of Oncorhynchus gorbuscha. Taxonomy (NCBI): domain Eukaryota; kingdom Metazoa; phylum Chordata; class Actinopteri; order Salmoniformes; family Salmonidae; genus Oncorhynchus; species Oncorhynchus gorbuscha. Next base: position 13,026,591 of record NC_060190.1, on the reverse strand, counting down.
GCTGGACAGACCAGGCCAGGGGGGGAACTCTTTGCTTTACTGTTTCCAGGAAGCAGGAAACGCAGTCTTGAGTTTCCCCTTCCTTCCACCTCCTTCCCTCCCGCTTCCAGCCAGGTGGAGAAAATAGACAAGTGTCTTGCCATTAAAAAATAATAATAATAATAAAAGAATAATGTTCACAAACAGTACCTTTGGTTCGTCTCTTACTTCAAAGAGAGGTTCCTACTACACTATGTCTCACGATTCACTTATCCTGGCTCGTCATCTTTTTTTCCCCTGCTTTGACGGAATACCCGAACCAATCCAATGCAGCGAGAAGATTGTCTGTCATCGTGACTTAAGTTCTCTCTTACATCATGCCCTGCTATACATCATTAAGAGCTCAGCCACTATAAATCTTCACTCAACGTTGAACTAGAAGAACGCGAATGCCAAGAAGGAGATCCCATCATCCAGATTGGTTTCAATGGAGGGAATCAGGAAAAATCTAGCCTGGTACCAAATCTGTTTGTGCTCTTGTGTGACTCATAGGAGTTGACAAGACTGTGCAGCAGATCTGGGACCAATTTAACCAGGATTTGGATTTGAAAGCTCCCGCTTTGTTTGAGCAGTGCACAATTGGCTCAGCATCGTCCAGGTTTGGCCGGGGTAGGCCGTCGTTGTAAATAAGAATGTGTTCTTAACTGACTTGCCTAGTTAAATAAGATTGTTTTTATTTAACATTTATTGGGTGGGTTCGTTTTGGATTCTCTGAGTAAGGGGAAGGAAGAAGCTGTGCAGGCACTTTCTGGAACTAACCGTCAATCATCTGACGTCAGATTGCCCATCAGAAGAATATCGACTTGTGACCACTTCTGTCAGCACGGTCTGACTAAGAACCTGGATGGTCTTACCCCAGGAAACTGGGACTACTTTGAAAAAGGAGGATAAAGAGCATTCAATGTCTGCATAATTAGTGGCTTATGCTTTAACTGGGACAAAACGAAGCAATTATCCCCATACCATCACTTCCATATCTGACATTTCCCAAATGTATTTTGTTATTGATTGTTCTTGTTGTCATGTGACCAGGCCCTTCAGCATGTATCCCCCCCCAAACAATGAACATTTACCTTTTTGAGGTAGCCTACTAACCTCCTGTTGGCAGTACTCACTACAAACCACTGTTTTTGGTATTTCAGGAAGGCTTACTTCTTCGGGAGGTCCTGAACAATAGGGTTTGGCTTGCTTAGCTTTGTTGTCGGTTGCATCTCTTATTTAGTTAGCTTAAGTGTGTGTGTGTGTGTGTGTGTGTGTGTTGTAGCGCTTGTTGTGTGTGTGTGTGTGTGTGTGTTGTAGCGCTTGTTGTGTGTGTGTGTGTGTGTGTGTGTGTGTGTGTGTGTGTGTGTGTGTGTGTGTGTGTGTGTGTGTGTGAGCGAGAGGGGAACTCCAGTCCTCTCCTCCCCCTCTATCTGGTGACTCAGAGAAATGTGCTTGGCTCCCGGCAGGCCGGCCTGCCAAAGCACTGGGCCTGATGAAAACACACTGAAATTGACGGGAGAATTCCTTGGTAGAATCTTCTAGGATTATAGGGCCTAAAGCTTTCTCAGAGGCCCAGATCTGATAAGTAAGAGCATAAATAAGAGTGTACTGAAGCCTCAAAGCCTCCTAATGGGTTTACTTTGCAGCTTTGGTACGGCATGTGAGTCTCCACGTTTTGTGTACTTTGGATGTGAGCCAGTTGGGTGACTTTAAATCCAATGCAGTTGCACTTACATTAAGGATACAGAAGTGGATTGGTTGTCTTGTACGGAATATATTTATCCCCTACATGGTCAAACAGGGCTACACTGGACTACAATGCCAATGTGGCATAGTCCACTTCGGGGTCGTGTTCAGTTGAGCACGCCGTAGCAAAACTTTTTGCAGTTGACTCTTTGTCTCTTTCTCTCTCCCCGCCTCCATGATTCTACTGAATTGCTCTAAGAAGCCAGCACCATTATTTCTTAGAATACATTCAAGCTGTTCTTTGTTTTTCATAAGACATTTAGACAGAACCACCAAATGTAGATATCTCGTAACTCAACCGACTGCTTCCACATGGTCTAAATGGGAAGATAACAGTTGAGTTTCTTGGCTGTGGGGTTTAATGTATTGGCTGTAGTAGTAGTTGGCTAAACTCCCTTAAGATGGCTTTTTTGAGATCCGTCAAGCCTATTATGCTGGCCAACGATGTTCTTGTGGAATTGCATTCTCTTTTGTTTTCTGTTCCAAAGTATCCCTCGTATCACATCCATCCCATAGTCATAAACAATAGGGCCACGGTGTGTGTGTTGATACTATCTACAGTGCATTCGGAAAGCATGTTATGGCCTTATTATAAAATGTATGAAATAGTTTTTTCCCCATTAACACACAAACCCCATAATGACGAAGAAAAAAAGGTTTTTAGAACTATTTGCAAATGTCTACAAAATAATCACAAAGGGAAATTATATTTTCATAGGTATTCAGACACTTTACTCAGTACTTTGTTGAAGCACCTTTTGGCAGTGATTACAGCCTCAAGTTTTCTTGGGTATGACGCTACAAGCTTGGCACACCTGTATTTAGGGAGTTTCTCCCATTCTTCTCTGCAGATCCTCAAAAGCTCTGTCAGGTTGGATGGGGACTGTTGCTGCAAAGCTATTCTCAGGTATGTCCATCGGGTTCAAGTCCGGGCTCTAGATGGGCCACTCAAGGACATTCAGAGACTTGTCCTGAAGCCACTCCTGTGTTATCTTGGCTGTGTGCTTAGAGTCGTTGTCCTGTTGGAAGGTGAACCTTCGTCCCAGTCTGAGGTCCTGAGCACTCTGCAGCAGGTTTTCATCAAGGATCTCTCTATAATTGGCTCCGTTCAGCTATGCCTTGATCCTGACTAGTCTCCCAGTCCCTGCCGCTGAAAGACATCCCCACAGCATGATGCTGCCACCACCATGCTTCACCGTAGGGATGGTGCCAGGTTTCCTCCAAACGTGACGCTTGGCAATCAGGCCAAAGAGTTCAATCTTTGTTTTATCAAACCAGAGAATCTTGTTTCTCATGGTCTGAGAGTCCTTTAGGTGCCTTTTGGCAAACTCCAAGCAGGCTGTATTGTGACTTTTTTTACTGGGAGTGGCTTCTGTCTCGACACTCTACTGTAAAGGCTTGATTTGGTGGTGCTGAAGGGATGGTTGCCCTTCTGGAAGGTTCTCTCATCTCCACTGACAGAGCTCCAGAGTTCCTCTGAGTGACCATCGGGTTCTTGGTCACCTCTCTGACCAAGGCCCTTCTTCCTGGATTTCTCAGTTTGACTGGGCAGCCAGTTCTAGGAAGTCTTCCATTTAAGAATGATGGAGGCCACTGTGTTCTTGGGGACCTTCAATGCTGCAGTAATGTTTTGTCTTCGAGCTCCACGGACAATTCCTTCAACCTTGTAGCTTGGTTTTTGTTCTGACATGCACTGTCAACTGTGGGACCTTTTTATATAGACAAGTGTGTGCCTTTCCAAATCATGTCCAATCAATTGAATTTACCACAGTTGGACTCCAATCAAGTTGTAGAAACATCTCAAGGATGATCAATGAAAACCGGATGCACCTGAGCTCAATTTCGAGTCTCATAGTAAAGGCTCTGAATACTTATGTAAATAAGGTATTCTGTTTTTATTTTGAAAACATTTGCAAATATTTCTTAACCCGTTTTCCCTTTGTCATTATGGGGTCTTGTGTGTATATTGAAAACATGCTTTATTTAATCAATTGTAAAATAAGGCTAACAAAAATGTGGAAGAAGTCAAGGGGTCTAATTACTTTCTGAATGCACTGTATGCATGGCCTGCATAACAGTGATCAATCTGGACAACTATACTGAGGAAAGAACAACATCAAGCCAAGACAGTCCTAGTCTAGTGTGTTTTTGTGTGTGTACGTCTGGCAGAGTGCTTATGTTTGGGCGGGTAGATGCGGCAGGTAGCCTAGACGTTAGAGCGTTGGGCCAACAAGGCACTTAACCCTAATTGCTCCAGATCCGCTGTAAGACTGTATACCCTGTAAGACTGTATACCCTGTAAGACTGTATACCCTGTAAGACAACACATTTAACTGCATGTATCCGGTATATGTTTAAAAAAATAATTAAATGTTCCAAGGGAAAAGGTCCATGGACTTTGATGTCCGTGATGGACTGACTTGGTTCATGTACTCCCGTATGCCAACCATGGCCTCCTGTATATTCCATGTCTGTATGTCAGTTACTCTGTGTGTGTGATGTTTTGTATGTCTCTCTTTGTGTATGTGCGTGCAGCACTGCAGGAATGCAGGAGTTTAATATGGCGGCCACACTGCTGCTGGAACTCTCTCTGTGAGAGAGGGAGAGGGAGAGAGCAACAGCTCGTTTGTAGTCTGCGACTGAGCCTCGCATCAAACGGCAGTTCTTCAGCCGTTTTCAGCCCGTTCCCTCACACACACACACACACACACACACACACACACACACACACACACACACACACACACACCCCAATCCTCTCACACTTTGCATCCCACCTAGTTTTGAACCCTTCATAGTTCATGCTACAGATGACAGAGTCACCGATAACCAACATCAAACACTTCCAGGTGGCGGCCGTTTTCTTTGCTCCCCCATATCACCTTTCGGTCTCACTCCCAAACCTCGTTCGCACTGGGACAGAGACTCTGACTCATTCATGTCTTTGTTACATATATGTTTATATTGACTACTAAGTCCATGCGTCTTATGTATGAGCTCCTATATGTCGATTTTTCAGGACTTATATCTATCTAATTAGTTATTCAACTAGACATCTGTATTTGCATGGGCCTAGTTTAAACGTCTACTTACTCACACCAACTGTCATTGGATGTAGCTAACTGCACGTTGAGGTCCATAAGGACTATGATGTTAGTAGAATAGTCAGAGATGCTGATGAGAGGCATGTCTCTTATGGAGGTGAGGAATTATGTTCATATGGCTTCGCTCCCTGACACTAGTCCTGTATGGTGGGTTCGTGCTGGGTAGAGTACACGGCCTCTCTCTCTTCTCCTGGAGGCCTATGTGACAGATTTCCACTCCGCCCTTGCATGGGGTGGTGTGTGTTTGTATGTGTGTGTAGTCTGGGTCGTGAGGGTTGAGGGTGAGTCATCCTCTGAGCTCTCCCCTCATTATTCCCCCTCACGTTCCCCCCACACACACACCGCACCGTGCCCCAGACACCTTCAAACAACGCTTACCAAACAAACAGGCACAGCACAGTGTTACATGTCAATCATTCTATCCCTTTCACATGTATACAGAGAGAGACAGAGCAGTTATCCATCTCCAGCTGAGTGGCAGGAAGACACCGGAGTCTGATGAAAATGGTAATACAACAAACCTTTCATTCCAAACTTCCATGCAAAGCTAACATTGGCATGAATGCATGATTTGCGTCAAAGTCAGGATGTTGGCCCATAGGCCTTTATGTACAGTACGTTTAATATTATCTCATTGGTTAGTAGCTGGTACAATAAGATGTGCAGGCTTTTTACCTGTAGGCAGGTAGAATGGGTCGGGTGATATCTGCAAGCATGAATAATTTCTCCCAGATACAAACCTCCCAGATTCCCTGGGGTTTCATTACCCTTTGAGCCTCGCTGAGGTTTTCAAAGCCAAATGTGTTGAATAAGTCCGATTTGACTGGGAATTGGATTCGCACGCTGAGAGGATCCAACTCATTGAGCTCCCACAGGCAACTTGGTTCTTGTAGTACTGCATTGATTCCTTTCCTTATCTCCTTTTCTTGTCTCCTTTCCTTGTCTAATTTCTTTCACGACTCTAGTAACTGTCCTTTCACTGCCTACTCTTGGCCTACTTTTTTTTATTGTTTTGTATTTATTTTGGTACTTTTTATCTTTTCCTCCCCAATTGTGTGATATCCAATTGGTAGTTAGTCTTGTCTCATCGCTGCAGCTACCGTATGGACTCGGGAGAGGCGAAGGTCGAGAGCCATGCGTCCTCTGAAACACAAACCTGCCAAGCTACACTGCTTCTTGACAAACTGATTAATTAACCTGGAAGCCAGCCGCACCAATGTGTCGGAGGAAACACCGTACACCTGGCGACTGTGTCAGCTTGCATGCGCCCGGCCCGCCACAGGACTCTCTAGAGCGCGATGGGACATGGAGTTCACGGCCTGTCAAACCCTCCCCTAACCCGGACGACGCTGGGCCAATTGTGCTCCGCCTCATGGGTCTCCCGGGATTGAACCCAAATCTGCGATGCAGTGCCTTAGACCTCTGCGCCACTCAGAAGGCCCCTCTAGGCCTACTACTAATCATCACAAGAAGGAGCCCTTAGAGGTCCTGGGTCAAGTTTACTAATAAACTTGCTATCCTGTGGAATTCCACTCTCCTTAGGTATGTTTTGCACTTTATTTAGATGGAACAAGGGGGAGAGACAGTGAGAAGGGAGGACATGGGGATTGAACCCGGGTCTCCAGTGGGAAACAACATATGTGGTTAGAGCCTTGAGCGTTACTGCAAGACAACAGGCTCTGCACCTGTCTTTATAGTTGATACCTATCAACCGTAGAGACGCGTATTGCGATAAGTGGCGCCTGTAGACGTGTACTACAACTCGGCACACACTGCTGAACATCATCGTACGTGTCAGTGTTACCAGATGACGTCAATCCTTCTCCAGTATATTGCTATAAACAAACAATATGCTCTGTGTCCCAGATGGCACTCTATTCCCTATGTACACAACTTTAAGCCAGAGCCCTTTTGGGGTGCACCCTATAAATTCCAGAAGACTGATTCGTCCAGCAACGGTCCAGAACCGCTCAGCTGCCCGTCACCATGGGATTGTCCGATGTGGATGGAGCTGGAGCGTGGGCAGGCCCGGTAACCAATAGGAACCCGTTGAGGGCAGCATGCGTGGGACGAGGGTCTAGTTAGTTGGTTAGCAAGGAAGGATTTGGAAGTACCTTCCAACTGGGAGAAATTAAACTGTCAAGACTGCAGTTTGATTGGGTAATGGATCTGGTATGTTTCTCCTCTTTGATCTAGTGCTGATCTAGGATCAGGTCCTCCCTGCCCATACAATCTTACTCAATATGATCTGAAAGGAGAAACTGATCCTAGATCAGAAGATTCAGCTGCATTGGGTAATGGATCTTGTATGTTTCTCCTCTCTCTAATGCCAGGATGCCATAACAGAAGTTTCTCTGATGTGGTTCAGGACTCCAGGGCAGGGTTGGCTCCGTGGTGGTTTTTTAGAAATAACTGTCAAAATGGTAAGGGCGGAGGGGAGACAGTTACCCAGAGACAACCGGATTGGCTAGGCTTGGTCTCACCGCAGCCATAGCAGTCTGGTGAGCTGGTTTTGCCTGGAGATAGAGGGAGGAGGAGGGGTGGTTTAAGAGTTCTTGGCTAGAGTTGATCTGGTGTTACTGAGTGTTTGAATGGTTCTTTTTGTTCCGTTTCTACCATGACTCACTCTCTTCTAACTGCTGCCCTGAGGGGAGAGGGTACTGATGTGGTCAAATCATTAGGAGACTGCATGTTCTCCTGCTACAGTAGGCATTGGCCTACTTTCTGACCAATCAATAGCCTAACTCAGTCCCTAGGATGATGAAGTGAGAGTAGATTTCACCAAACAGCTTTCCCCTTCAGTTCTGTCAGTACTGCCTGGACACTGTCGATTGACTTATCTTAGCTTGAGTTGTAGTCGATATGCACATACTGTAGCTAATCACATGATACTCTGCAATTCTCAGAGTATTTTCTCAAACACCATTGCCTAATGTAGGTCCAGAATGATACTTATTCAGAACACCACATGGCACTTATCTACGGATGTTGTCTGCCTGATCTTATCCGTAAGCAGAAATGAAATGTATTCCACTGTCATCGGACAAGCTAATGAATAGTCAATGAACCAAATGCCCTCTCCACCTGCCGGCGTCTCCCCTCCCTCATCAGACCACCAGCGGCCATGTTGTTTCCACTGGTGGGTCGTATATTTAGTCCCGTCGAGGACCTTGAGTGCTCTCCTCGTGTCTCCTGAGGGAGAAAGCCACAGGTGTTTTCTTAGCCTCTCCTCGAGTCTCACCTCACTCCTCTGTCATCTTATTTAGCCCTCCTATACCTCTCTCTCTCTCTCTGGTCTCTCTCTCATTGTCATTGGAAGTGTGATACCTCCTCTTTGAGGCCTCGGTCCTCGGGGCACTCGAAGCCCTCCACGTGTCCTTCCAGCTCCGGCAGCATTTCAAAACCATCTGACCCCGGTGTGCTAACTGGGCTATTTTGAGAAGCAGGGATGGCAAAACCGTCTGTCTGCTCTCCGCATGCAATGCAGTGGCCATCTGAAAAAACAGGACTGTTGAGTTGTGGTGTGTGTGTGCATATGATTGGAGAGGAGATGGGTGTTTGGAGATTGCGACCCAGTTAAGTCTTGGGGTGAAGCTGTGTGTTTCGTTGAGTAATGGGGACTAGTGTTGGAAATGGAGATCTCCTACTGTTACAAAACAGTGATGTCCACAATGATGTCCCTTTCACAGTTGTCTGGGCAATGGAGCAATAGCCTATGTCTTGTCACTTTCATCATCATTGACATTAAATATGACACAATGCCCGAATCCCTCAATTGTAGCCGGGCAGTGAAACCGGTCCTTTCCTTTTCGTCATGATCATAACTAATAACTATCTTTTAAACGTATAGCCTACTTAAGATGTAGTTGAGGGTGTATCACTTTAAATAGCACCATGACAAAGTCCTAGATCATCACCACGATAACTTCACTTCTCAGCTTATTTAGCGTCGAGCAGTCGGCACAAACCTCACAAGAGCTAACCACACGCGTTACCTTTTTCCTGTCTGATTTACAGTCTGCTTTCCTACCAGGTAGACAGAAATCCCCTGAAGTGGAGTACACACTGAGTATGTGTCCCAAATGGCACTCCATTCCCTATACAGTGCACTACTTTTAGCCAGATCCCTATGGGACCCTGGTCACAAGTAGTGCACTTTATAGGGAATGGGGTGCCATTTGGGACTTAACCTGAGGCCTCCTCTCTCTAATGTTCCTGATCAACTGGTTCAGCAGTGGAACATGCCAGCTATTAACAGAACATAACAGAATCTCATGTAATATTTATGTGGGATTTGAAAATATTAAAATGTTTACTTTGAGGAGGCCTAGATTGATAGTAGGCTGCGGTTTTGTGGGAATAATGTAATAATGACTGGTAGGTTTTCTTATCCTTAATTGGGTTTAGGTTACTTTAAAAAAAAATCTGTTTTCATATATTGTTTCACTAACATCTTAATTTAATCACAATGCAGAACATTTTAAAAAGACTTCTGAAGTTTAATTTCCACTTTGAAATGTTTATTTTTCCTTATGAAAAATCGATCAACCCCTACAAAAATGTAAATGTAATTATAATTCACATTTTCCTTTTTCTCCAGTATTATTTTCCTGCTGTAGCAAACTGCCGACCCCTCCCACTACACCCTCAGTTTGAGAGACTTCCTTCTGGCTGGCGCTTCAGAATGCCCATAGCCAGGAAGAACGTGTTCAAACATTCCTGTGTTCCTTGTGCCTATGGACTACTAAATGCAAAGTCAATTGTATCTGTATATGCACTTCTCTATCCAGTGAGTGAGTCAACATATCAATGTCCACTATGTTTTTAGTGTATGAAATGTGATGGACTGACTGGTTTAAATGTGTATGATGTGCAAATGTATGCGATCCTTTTAATGGAAGGTGATGCCAAAGAACAACAACATCCATCCTGGACGAACAAAGTGTTATTCTAAATGTAAGATCCTACATCTGTAGGCCAATCTACATTCTACAGTGCGTATCTAACCAAAACATCTGTAGGCCAATCTACATTCTACAGTGCGTATCTAACCAAAACATCTGTAGGCCAATCTACATTCTACAGTGCGTATCTAGACAAAACATCTGTAGGCCAATCTACATTCTACAGTGCGTATCTAACCAAAACATCTGTAGGCCAATCTACATTCTACAGTGCGTATCTAACCAAAACATCTGTAGGCCAATCTACATTCTACAGTGCGTATCTAACCAAAACATCTGTAGGCCAATCTACATTCTACAGTGCGTATCTAACCAAAACATCTGTAGGCCAGTCTACATTCTACAGTGCGTATCTAACCAAAACATCTGTAGGCCAATCTACATTCTACAGTGCGTATCTAGACAAAACATCTGTAGGCCAATCTACATTCTACAGTGCGTATCTAACCAAAACATCTGTAGGCCAATCTACATTCTACAGTGCGTATCTAACCAAAACATCTGTAGGCCAATCTACATTCTACAGTGCGTATCTAACCAAAACATCTGTAGGCCAATCTACATTCTACAGTGCGTATCTAACCAAAACATCTGTAGGCCAATCTACATCCTACAGTGCGTATCTAGACAAAACGTAGCATTGAGTTGAGCTGGATACACATCATATGACCATTGAATGATTGCTGTGAATCACTTCAACCCTCCGAACACACACACACACGCTAATGTGTCTGGGACGTCACACACTGGTCTGAACATGCAGTAGAATAGATAGCTAGTGTAGTACCTCTGAGAATAGGATCTGTAATGTGTCCCCTGTCAATTGCGCATGTGGAGCTGCCAGCATTGTTCGCTGGACGCTGACAGCTGTGTGTACTTATCGAGAATAAACACAGCTCACAGATCTTGGACACATTCGTATGGGAAGAAGAGGAGAGGAGAAGGCAGACGGGAGTGACTCAAGCCTGTTGTCCACCTACAACACTCTGCTCCATTGACATTAACATGTATCTCAAGGGGGGGGGGGGTTTAGAATACTTGTTGGTTTTAGCCTCCCGATTATCTGCTTTATCTTTCAGCTCTCTGGGGGCTGGCTTGTTCTGTGTCTGGCAGTAGTGCTAGGGGAAGTACAGACGAGGAGTGTCTGCATAGTTGACAATCCTGGGCTGGTCCCACTGGCCTGTGTGAGTGAGTGGGCCTTCTGATGCAGCTCCAGGGTGGGGCTCGTGGACTGTCTGAATGGTCCTCCAGGGTGGGGCTTGAGGACTGTCTGAATGGTCCTCCAGGGTGGGGCTCGTGGCTTGTCTGAATGGTCCTCCAGGGTGGGGCTCGTGGACTGTCTGAATGGTCCTCCAGGGTGGGGCTCAAATCAAATCAAATTTTATTTGTCACATACACATGGTTAGCAGATGTTAATGCGAGTGTAGCGAAATGCTTGTGCTTCTAGTTCCGACAATGCAGTGATAACCAACAAGTAATCTAACTAACAATTCCAAAACTACAGTCTTATACACAGTGTAAGGGGATAAGGAATATGTACATAAGGATATATGAATGAGTGATGGTACAGAGCAGCATACAGTAGATGGTATCGAGTACAGTATATACATATGAGATGAGTGTGTAGACAAAGTAAACAAAGTGGCATAGTTAAAGTGGCTAGTGATACATGTGTTACATAAGGATGCAGTCGATGTTGTAGAGTACAGTATATACATATGTATATGAGATGAATGGTGGACTGTCTGAATGGTCTTCCAGGGTGGGGCTCGTGGACTGTCTGAATGGTCCTCCAGGGTGGGGCTCGTGGACTGTCTGAATGGTCCTCCAGGGTGGGGCTCGAGGACTGTCTGAATGGTCCTCCAGGGTGGGGCTCGAGGACGGTCTGAATGGTCCTCCAGGGTGGGGCTCGTGGACTGTCTGAATGGTCCTCCAGGGTGGGGCTCGTGGACTGTCTGAATGGTCCTCCAGGGTGGGGCTCGTGGACTGTCTGAATGGTCCTCCAGGGTGGGGCTCGTGGACTGTCTGAATGGTCCTCCAGGGTGGGGCTCGTGGACTGTCTGAATGGTCCTCCAGGGTGGGGCTCGTGGACTGTCTGAATGGTCCTCCAGGGTGGGGCTCGAGGACTGTCTGAATGGTCCTCCAGGGTGGGGCTCGTGGACTGTCTGAATGGTCCTCCAGGGTGGGGCTCGAGGACTGTCTGAATGGTCCTCCAGGGTGGGGCTCGGACTGTCTGAATGGTCCTCCAGGGTGGGGCTCGTGGACTGTCTGAATGGTCCTCCAGGGTGGGGCTCGTGGACTGTCTGAATGGTCCTCCACTCGATCCCTCCGATGTCAACAACTACAGACCAGTATCCCTTCTTTCTTTTCTCTCCAAAACTCTTGAACGTGCCGTCCTTGGTCAGGCTATCTCTCTCAGAATGACCTTCTTGATCCAAATCAGTCAGGGGGGGCTCGTGGACTGTCTGAATGGTCCTCCAGGGTGGGGCTCGTGGACTGTCTGAATGGTCCTCCAGGGTGGGGCTCGTGGACTGTCTGAATGGTCCTCCAGGGTGGGGCACTCATCGCCAGCCTCCAACTCATGTGAGTTATTAGTACTGTAGGTTTTTTCACAAAATATGTGAGTCTATAGGACACTCAGCATGGCCACATGGTTAATACCAACAGACCACATTGTATCACTGCACTAAGTTAGGCTAAATTAGCACAGTGAATGAGACTCAATGGATGGTTTCGTCTCTGTGTGAACCAGGAAGATGACTCTGTAAGGTAACAGCTGAAGCGCGTCGCCTGAAATGCATTTAAACATGACTTAATGCACCACTTCAACTCCACTCTGAAGTGTTAGACCTTTTGGTAGTCGGAGAAAGCAGGGTGCTTGTCATGCTTGGTATGCTGGTGACTCATCAGCAGAGTGTGTGTGAAAGGGAGAGGGGGATACTTAGTCAATTGTACAACTGAACATTCAACTGAAAGGTGTGTAAATTGTGTTTACTCTGTGTGTGTGTGTGTGTGTGTCAGTCCTCTTGTAGATATAAGTGGGATGTCACCCAGTCAAAGAGATTGAGGTAAACAAGGTTAGAAGATTTGCACATTGCTTTTCCCCTCAGCCTAAAGAGCTCTCTCTCATTTATATAGTTGCTTTGCATGGGAGATGGAGTGTCATTGGTTTTACATAGCAGCTGAAATCTCAGGTTTTGCCAGTGTGTGTGTGTGTGTGTGTGTGTGTGTGTGTGTGTGTGTGTGTCCTCTTGTGTGTGATGTGTGTGTGTTAGAAGTGTGTCAGTGTGTGCTTTGTGGGAGTGGAGTGTCATTGGTGTGTGTTTTGTGTGTGTGTGTGTGTGTGTGTGTGTGTGTGTGTGTGTGTGTGTCATAGAAGCAGGTGTCTGGATCCTCACCCAGACAGCGATTCTTCACACTTCTCCTGTTAAACCTCACAGATCCCCATGCCTGTCATTTTATTCTTATGGCTTACTGCGTGTGTTGAGCTGCAAGCGGTAACTCGATAAGCTAATTTTACCCCCATTTTAATTTGGGGCGCCCAAGGAACCTCATGCATAGTGTGCTAGATGCGTTACCGTGACAGCAAAGCGTCTGTCCCATAATATAAAACTCAAGTTGTGACACTCGAGGCCGTTTACCTTTGTACACACTGGACTCCCAACACCTCTTTATTCGCTGACTTCATCATGGCAGAGAGAGCGTCAAACAACACATTAACACATCCCACAGCTGCTACTGTCACATTTCACCTGGCTAGAAGCTACCATAGACAAGTGATTCCACCATGTTAAATACCATTTAGTACAGTTACAACACAATCAGGCCTTTTCATATCAGTCTGTTGGTGAACCCAGTCCCCTGTACTGCACACAGTTTCTTAAGTGTTCCTTAAATATGAAGGGCTCTGGGTGGCTGGCCTGGTGCCAGCTTGGGTTGCCTGCCTGGGGATTTTCCTCTTAATGACTCTGCCTTGTGATCAGCCAGTCAACCAGCCAACACTGTATACTTCCCTTCTATTTGATTTTACTCTCCTTTTACATGCGTTCAATAATACGATCATTGTTAATACTCTAATTTAATGGAATAGTTTGATTAAATGTTGACATGCTTTGCAAGAGAATGATTTCCCTTATAATCAGGAGAACGGTTCAGAATGTTGGGGATCGATGACAGAAATCCATCTAAATATATGCACGTTCCCCTCCATTTCTGCACCAATTGGTAGATTTAAAAAGACTGATCTTGTAGGTAATTTAGAATTAGTGAAGTATTTATGATTCATTTAAAAAATGGTTTGGAGAGCATTTACACACAATATATTGTGTAGTTGACTTTTGAGTCATCTCATTGAGACATACTGAGAAGTAGGCTATGTCCTCTCATTGGGTACATCTGACATGCATACGATCATTTTGAATACTCTGATTTAATATAATAGTTTGATTTAAAATGTTTACATGCTTTGCAAGAAGAATGATTTCCCATGTCAACAATCTGGTTGACATGGACAGCTGATACTCAGGCTACCTGATGGAACTTTGAAAAATGCAGAAAATCACCAATCAAAATCAACATTCCATCACAGCGATCATATATGTTCAGATATATAAAGTCTCTGAACCATTTCGAAGATACATTCTGAAGGATTTCCCAAACTCGCTTCACTAGCGCCAAAAAGAGGGAGGCTCACGCTGGTCATGCTAGAACATGTGCAGCTGAAATGTTCTAATAATTACAAACATTGGTCAAAAGTCTAGGTGTTTTAGTCCGTTTATGCTTAAGGCCCAATAAAAGGCCCATTGCAGCCAAAAACATGATTTACTGTGTTTTATATATATTTCCACATTATGTGGTTGGAATAATACTGTAATAAAGTTTGCTAGACCACCTGAGAGGGGGAGCAAGTACTGGATTGAACAGAGTAGTGTGAAGCTGCCACCACATTTGTCTGACCGGTATGGTCCGGCGGCGGAGGTTAGGACACACTAAAACTCGTCACATATAGCAAGCAATGATCTTTATTAAATACACCATTTCTTAAGACAACGTGCATGAAATGCTAGGCGACCTACTAAATTCCTGCAGTCTCTGTAACCCAATCAGGAGTGCTGCACCTACTCATTCAAGGATTTTTCTTTATTTGGACTATTTTCTACATTTATAGAATGGTGAAGACATCAAACCTATGAAATAACACATATGGACTCATGCACTAAGCAAAAAAGTGTTTTAGATTTTAGATTCTTCAAAGTAGCCGCCCTTTGCCTTGATGACAACTTTGCACACTCTTGGCATTCTCTCAACCAGCGTTACCAGAATGCTTTTCCAACCATCTTGAAGGAGTTCCCACATATGCTGAGCACTTGTTTGCTGCTTTTCCTTCCCTCTGCAGTCCAACTCATCCCAAACCATCTCAATTGGGTTGAGGTCAGGTGATTTGTGGAGGCCAGGTCATCTGATGCAGCACTCCATCACTCTCCTTCTTAGTCAAATAGCCCATACACAGCCTGGAGGTGTGTTGGGTCATTGTCCTGTTGAAAAACAAATGATAGTCTCACTAAGAGCAAACCAGATGGGAAGGCGTATCGCTGCAGAAGGTTGAGGTAGCCATGCTGGTTAAGTGTGCCTTAAATTCTAAATAAATCACTGGCAGTGTCACCAGCAAAGCACCATCACACCACTACCTTCATGCTTCACAGTGGGAAGCACACAATGCGGAGATCATCCGTTCACCTACTCTGCGTCTCACAAAGGCACGGCAGTTGGAACCAAAAATCTAAAAACGTGGACTAATCAGACCAAAGGACAGATTTCCACCGGTCTAATGTCCATTGCTCATGTTTCTTGGGCCAAGTGAGTCTCATCTTAGTATTGGTGTCCTTTTAGTTTTTTTGTTGTTGCAGAAATTCGACCATGAAGGCCTGATTCACGCAGTCTCATCTGAACAGTTGATGTTGAGATGTGTATGTTGAACTCTGAAGCATTTATTTAGGCTGCAATTTTGTAAGGCTGGTAACTCTAATGAACTTTTCCTCTGCAGCAGAGGTTACTCTGGGTCTTCCTTTCCTGTGGCGGTCCTCATGAGAGCCAGTTTCATCATAGCACTTGATGGTTTTTGCGACTACACTCATTTTCCGGATTGGCTGACCTTCATGTCTTAAAGTAATGTTGGAATGTTGTTACTCTTTGCTTATTCAATCTGTTCTTGCCATAAAATAAATGTATATATTATTATTATTTACATTTAACCTTTACATTTAACCTTTATTTAACTTGGCAAGTCAGTTAAGAACAAATTCTTATTTACAATGACAGCCTACCGGGGAACAGTGGGGCAGCTCGGGATTCGGTCCGGCAACCTTTCGGTTTTTAGCCTGATTTAATTACGTAGAGGAGCGCACTACACTTGCAGAGCGCTCTGTTTTACTAACACTGATTAAAGCTTAGCTAATTAATTTGCATGTCCAAGAACATCCTACAATGAGCAGCGCGGTCTGTTTCCAATAGCGGGCGAGATGTCTTGAACTGCTAGCAATCCCACTATCTAATCTGGTTCCCCAAATTGCCCCTCACTACCTGTCTTTGTCGCCAGCAGCCCTACCCTGTTAAGGTGAGTGCAATGTAGATACTTGCAAAGGCTACAAGCCCAAAATTCAAAGCACAGCTCCCCCTCCAAGACCAGCCTGCGCTCTCGGCTCTGCCTTAAATGTTTCTCAGCGTACCGGGCAGAGTCTTGCAAGCAGGCACAGGTGCGTGCAATTAGTTTATGATTTAGTGTCATCCTCCCTCACCACAATACTGTGAAAATTACATGGCAGTTTAGTGTAAGAGCGGTTTGAAAAGACTGCCTGAAATGTCTGTCTGTTTTGGTGGGATTGAGTTTTGGCCTGCCTGGTGACATCCCCAGGTGGTAAATTAGTTAATAGACCAATAAAAAAAGATTTCCACACCTCTCTGCCACAGGTAGTTTTCAATCCCCTCCCCACTCAGACCACTTGCAGAATTTGCTAAGGAACTATTTTTTTGTTTCTTTTTGACTATTTTAATTAAAAATCACACTAAGGTACTTCATTGGTACTCAGAAATGATTTGATATTGAGATAAAAACATCTGCTTTAGGCTTAAGATAATCAGAGTACCCTATGCCAAACTATGAGTATTGCCATAATCAGCTTAAAAGTAGACTCCGCGTTACGAAGTAGATGCAGAAAGTAAACAGCATAGTGGGTCAATTTCCACAACAACCTTGAGTGTTGAAGAGAGGCTCAACTTCAGTAACAGCGTGAAGCAAACCCGTGATCATGCGCAGATACTGTGTGAGAGCGAAGTCTTGCATCTCTACCTTTGTTAATATCGAATTATTACTGTGCATGTAAACACTCACTGAGACACAGAAAAATATTGACACAGAAGATAAGAGATTGGGAGTTTACCTTTTATAAAATCTGAATCAGGCCCTTATTTTTTTCTATGGCTTTCCTATGCATTTTCATTTAAGCACTTTGCAGTATTTGGTATTCAGACTTACCTTATGCAGGTGTGCAAGGAGTTCTTTGGGAGTGGCTCCCTTATTTACACTAAAAAATGTTAATTCAACCACTGAAAACCCTCCCACTTGCTGGCCAACAAGTTTCCTCATGGAGTTTTTTCAATGGGACTTTCAGTCCATTCATCTAAAGCCATCTCTTTAAATACGGTGTACTTTTTACATTTGAATTTTCTCGACAGACTCCTTCTATTCGAGAACGATCCCTAACATTCTGAACAGATGACAGAAAGCCATCTAAATATATGCACATTCCACTCCATTTCTGCACCAATTGGTAGATTTAAAAATAACCCTGATCTTGTAGATCATTTAGGATTTGGGAAGTATTTATGAATCATAAAAACAGGTTTGGAGAGCCTTTACGAACAAAATATATTGATGAATAAAAAAAAATACATTGAAAGTTGCCATATTAATTTGTTCAAACCATGAAATATTGAAAGGTGAGACAAGTGTACAATAAGAGGTTGAACAAAAGTCCTATAAATAACCTATTCCCCACTAATCATGGAATTAAAGGGTCAAGTTGTTGTGATCCGTGTGCCAGGTTCCAGGTTTAAAAAGCTGCCACCACCATGCTTCACCGTAGGTATCAAATCAAATCAAATTTATTTATATAGCCCTTCGTACATCAGCTGATATCTCAAAGTGCTGTACAGAAACCCAGCCTAAAACCCCAAACAGCAAACAATGCAGGTGTAAAAGCACGGTGCCAGGTTCCGGTGCCAGGTTCCAGGTTTAAAAAGCTGCCACCACCATGCTTCCCCGTAGGTATGGTTCCAGGTTTAAAAAGCTGCCACCACCATGCTTCCCCGTAGGTATGGTGCCAGGTTTCCTCCAGACGTGACGCTTTGCATTCAGGCCAAAGAGTTCAATCTTGGTTTCATCAGATCAGAGAGTCTTGTTTCTCATGGTCTGAGAGTCTTTTAGGTGTCTCCAAGTATGCTGTCATGTGCCTTTTACTGAAGAGTGGCTTTCGTCTGGCCACTCTACCATAAAGGCCTGATTGGTGTGCTGCAGAGTTGGTTGTCATTCTGGAAGGTCCTCCCATCTCCACACAGAGAAACTCTGCTCTGTCAGAATGACCATCAGGTTCTTGGTCACCCCCCTGACCAAGGCCCTTCTCCCCCTATTGCTCAGTTTGGCCAGGCGGTCAGCTCTAGGAAGAGTCTCGGTGGTTCCAAACTTGTTCCATTTAAGAATGCTGGAGGCCACTGTGTTCTTGGGGACCTTCAATGCTGTAGACATTTTTTGGTACCCTTCCCCAGATCTATGCCTCAACACAATCCTGTCTTGGAGCTCTACGGACAATTCCTTCGACCTCGTGGCTTGGTTTTTGCTTTGACATGCACTGTCAACTGTGGGACCTTATGTAGACAGATATGTGCCTCTCCAAATCACGTCCAATCAATTGTATTTACCAAGGGGGACTCCAAGTTGTAGAAACATCTCAAGGATGATTAATGGAAACAGGATGCACCTGAACTCAATTTTAAGTCTCATTAGCAAACGGTCTGAATACTTATGTAAAGATATTTTTGTTTTTAATACATTTGCAAAAATATCTAACAACCTGCTTTTGCTTTGTCATTATGGGGAATTTTGTGTAGATTGATGAGGGGGAAAATAATTCCATCCATTTTAGAATAGCCTGTAATGTAACAAAATGTTGAAAAAGTCAAGGAGTCTGAATACTTTCTGAATGCACTGTAGGCTACATAGCTCAACTTACTGTACAGCGTTAGCCCAATATGATCCACTATTGCTAGCAACCCTCAGGAACAACTACACGCACGTGACAGAGGAAAGAAAGGTAAACGGAATGGAATGTAAAGGAATGATGCCAAATGTACATATTCAAGGAAACAAACACTAAAGTGACGGTTATAAATGTTTGTGGAAATAACTGACGGTGGCTACCAATAGTGGCTAATACTTAACATGATACAAATGGTAAAAAATAAATCATTTTAAAACGGAGAAAAGCTCGGCCATATAATTAAAACATTCTAGAGCTCATAAATCAATTCGGTGGGTTCGGCGCTACAGAGGTTTATAGCTTGGGTCTCTAAATTTCAATCCGGCAAATTATGAGGACATACAATTAAAATTCTGAATAATGGCACAGATATTTATAGCTTTCTTCACTGTGGAAAAGGGGCCAAAATGCATATCATGTTAATATGATTTTCAGTTAGCTTCCATTTGACTGGTTTCACATTCATCTCCAGTGATCATAAGGAAAAATTATCTAAAGCAATTGCTATTTGTAATTAAAATCCCCTTCTCCAAACGGATTACTCATTTACCTAGTTCGTATCAATTTATACTACCATTCCAGTGTTTTACTTTCTATATTGTATTTACTTTGCCACCATGGCCTTTTTTTGCCTTTACCTCCCTTATCTCACCTCATTTGCTCACATCGTATATAGACTTGTTTATACTGTATTGACTATGTTTGTTTTACTCCATGTGTAACTCTGTGTCGTTGTATGTGTCGAACTGCTTTGCTTTATCTTGGCCAGGTCGCAATTGTGAATGAGAACTTGTCCTCAACTTGCCTACCTGGTTAAATAAATGTGAAATAAAAAAATAAAAAATACGTTATAGTGCATGGAGAATGGTGTTATTTCTATCGGACATAGTAGGTTTTTCCACCTGGAACCGACTGGTGCTCAACCTTATTCATGGTTTCCTCTCAAGTAAAGGTGGTGGAATTATTATGGAGGGAAGTCATGTACAAATACGCCGTATTCTGCCCATCACTGCCACACCTCCATCTATGACCTCCGGCCCAAATGAATAGCTGGCTGTCAGGCGTTTCCTCATGCTTATATTCAAGGTCAGATGATTGCATAGAAAGGGCATGAATTCCCCCCTAAGTGAAGAAAAATAATGACTCCCACACACTATGTACTTGCAAATCAAACATTTTATTGACAAACGCAACTTTTCGGGCAAGACATACAGAAAAGGAAGTGAATTTATGGGATCACATGAACAGTGTGTGTGAAATAGCTTGTCTGGACTTCCTCAACTCAAAACCAAAGGGGTACTCCCGGGGCGAATGGCATTAATCTACGCAGTCCGGTTCCTGTGTGTGTTGTGGCTTGATTGTGTGTTGTGACTCTTAACTGTGTTTGTGTGTTGTGACTCTTGACTGTGTGTGTGTGTGTGTTGTGACTCTTGACTGTGTGTGTGTGTGTGTGTGTGTGTGTGTGTGTGTGTGTGTGTGTGTGTGTGTGTGTGTGTGTGTGTGTGTGTGTGTGTGTGTGTGTGTGTGTGTGTGTGTGTGTGTGTGTGTGTGTGTGTGTGTGTGTGTGTGTGACGGGGGTTTTGACTATAGCGCAAAGTTTTTTTTTTTATGGCTTTTTACCCACGAGACTCGGCGTGTGGAACGGGATGGAGACCTCATGACTGCAGTCTGGGGCGGCACGTCCCCTTCCTCCCCCCTTCTCCTCTCCTTCCCTCCTTCTCTCTTGTCTGTGTATCTCCTTTGTCTGATAAGAGGTTAGGCTCCACGACCCACTCATGTCATGTGCTGCTAATCACCATCGCATGGAACGTGTGTTGATGTCTCTGACTGGTAGTCTGTGTCTCGGGATGTATTTTGAATGTGAACTTCACATTTAGCATTTTGCTGTGTGTGTGTGTGTGTGTGTGTGTGTGTGTGTGTGTGTGTGTGTGTGTGTGTGTGTGTGTGTGTGTGTGTGTGTGTGTGTGTGTGTGTGTGTGTGTGTGTGTGTGTGTGTGTGTGTTGTATCTTAAGTGTTTTAGCATGTGGTAGCAGTGGACCAAGGAGCAGTCCTCTGAGTGGTGTTAGGTCCCTGTGAGTGGGTGTGTATGGTCTGGGTCACCGGCTTTTAGTACTGCAGGACCCCCACTACACCCACGCCTTTCTCAATCCATCCTCTCTCCATCCATCTCTCGTCTCTATCCTCTCTCCATCCATCTCTCGTCTCTATCCTCTATCCATCCATCTCTAGTCTCTATCCTCTATCCATCCTTTCCTGTGGACCAAGAAGCATTCCATCCGGTGATTGTTGCATGAGATACTGTATTACATTGACACACACATACATGCATGAACACATTTACATACACACACATACATGCATGAACACATTTACATACACACACACACAGACCTTCAGGGGACGTTCTCCTTGCTGTAGAACAAACAACAGGACAATTGTATTGATTTAATTAGCAAAAGCTTCTGTTCTAAAGTAAAGCATTTCAATGATTGGCATTATAGGGTTATGAAATCCAATATCAGTTCTGGCCTCATCACCCTGCTACAAGCTGTTTCCAAACATCTCGCCAATAATGGAGAGACAGAGAGCATTGTTGATCTATCAGGTCAAGGTTGGGATGCTTCTTTATCAGCTGGATTGATCTGTAGACATAAACATGTATGCTGGGCCCGTACACACCTTTGATTGAGGGCTTTGGGAGTTTGTGTGTGTCCTCTGTTAAGGATCATTCGTCTATGTGTGCGTCTGGTGGGGGTTATTCATTGTGTGTGTGTGCGTGTGTGCCCTCTGGTACAGGGTGTGTGTGTGTCCTCTGGTACAGGGTGTGTGTGTGCCCTCTGGTACGGGGTGTGTGTGTGCCCTCTGGTACGGGGTGTGTTTGTGTGCGTGCCCTCTGGTATGGGGTGTGTGTGTGCCCTCTGGTACGGGGTGTGTTTGTGTGCGTGCCCTCTGGTATGGGGTGTGTGTGTGCATGCCCTCTGGTACGGGTGTGTGTGTGTGTGTGTGTGTGCGTGCCCTCTGGTACGAGGTGTGTGTGTGCCCTCTGGTACGGGGTGTATGTGTGTGCATGCCCTCTGGTTGTGTGTGTGTGTGTGTGTGTGTGTGTGTGTGTGTGTGTGTGTGTGTGTGTGTGTGTGTGTGTGTGTGTGTGTGTGTGTGTGTGTGTGTGTGTGTGTGTGTGTGTGTGTGTGTGCCCTCTGGCACGGTTTGTGGGTGTGAATGCACAGAGAGCTATCAACTACACATCACATTTCCCCTGTATTTGATGTGTGGGCTTTAAATGTACTCTTTCTACATGGCCTGTCTTTAACAAGCCCAGTGGGAATGGGCTTTTTCAGATAGGGCTTAAGCTCCTGCTAGGAATATATCTTGCCTCAGCGTGTGTGTCTGCGGTGTGTGTGGCTGCTAGTGGGGGGGGCATTCACCTCCTGTGTGTGTGCCTGTCAGCGTGTGTGTGTGTGTGTGAGTAAGGAGCAACGGTCGTAACTCACAGTGACTGTAAGCAGAGGCCCTGGCAGAGTGGGACAGCTGTAGACCTGGCCTCAGCGGGGCTGCTGCGGTGCCGGTGGGCCCTTCTCCATGTCACACACAGACCACCAAGCCTCCCTCCAACTTGACACTGCTGCCTGCCAGAGACCTGCCTCAGGCCCACAGCACAGACCAGCACATAGTCAAAACATATGGAGAAATAACAGCCAGGCTGAGAGAGAGGGTGAGAATGAAGGAGAAGAGGGGGGGGGTTCAGAAGAGGAAAAGACAGGAGTATACATGTAGGTGAAGAAAGAGAGAGGTGGGGTGATAGAAAGAGCGGGGTAGAGGGGAAGAAAGAGGGAAGGAGAAAGGTGAGAGTGAAAGAGAGCGGGGGAGATGGAAAGGTAGAGGGAGAGAGTTTGACCTATGACCCACAAGTTAAATATGTCCTCCCTCTTCAACCTGATCTCTTCAAGCTGTGTGGTCTTCATTTCCACCAGTCACTGGATGCTTCATGACCTTTAACCCAGCCTATATGGATAATATGTATACAGTGAGAATACATTCATTCAACGTTAATTCAACATTTTGGGATCGAGATTGTAACAGTCGACTCAGTTGTGAAAGCATTTGAAAGGTAGTGTAAGGAGGATGTTGTTTTTACCTGACAACTGCAGCCGTGGTTTTGAATGTAGCAGAGACACATGCTACCTTAAGATGTTTACGTTGGCGGCAGTTGGTGTTCAGGTTGTTTACTTGCTGTCAATGGCAATTCCCTATTTGGTGGAGGTTGAGAAACTCCATGGAAGCCATCTGGTAAACCACTCTAAACAGGGCAGATGGCATTGTGTCATTGTTCAAAAATACATACAGCACAGTGAGTTTCCCTACTATATTCAAAATACTTTGTAGTCGACCGAGGATACAGTGCATGAACATCCAAACACCTATACATACTGGTTAAAATGATGTACTCAATCTTAGTAGGGAAGTAAACGTAGGGACACTTTAGGAAGGGAAAGCAAGTGTCACTGTGTATAGTGCCTTCAGAAAGTATTGACACCCCTTCACTTTTACACATTTTCTTGTATTACAGCCTGAATTTAAAATGGATTAAATTGAGACTTTGTGTCACTGGCTACACACAATACCCCATAATGTCAACATGTCAAATTATTTATTTTCTAAATTTGACAAATTAATTAAAAATGAAATGCTGAAAAGTCATCAACCTCTTTGTTATGGCAAGCCTAAATAAGTTCAGGAGTAAACATACGCTTGACAAGTCAAATAATAAGTTGCATAGACTCACGCTGTGTGCAATAATAGTGTTTAACAATGGTTTTGACTTGACTATCTCTGTACCCCACACATACAATTATCTGTAAGGTCCCTCAGTCGAGCAGTGAATTTCAAACACAGATTCAACCACACAAGACCAGGGAGGTTTTCCAATGTCTCCCAAAGAAGTGCACCTATTGGTAGATGAAAATACATTTAAAAAATCAGACATTGAATATGTACACCCAGTCACTATATAAATACAGGCATCCTTCCTAACTTAGTTACCAGAGAGGAAGGAAACCTCTCAGGGATTCCACCATGAGGCCAAACAGTTACAGAGTTTAATAGCTGTGGTAGGAGAAAACTGAGGATGGATCAACACTGTAGTTACTCCACAATACTAACCTGAATGAGGGGGAAGAAGGAAGCCTGTACAGAATACAAATATTCCAAAACATGCATCCTGTTTGCAATAAGGCACTAAATCCATGGCAAGACTTGAAAATGGCTGACTAGAAATGATCAACAACCAACTTGACAGCGCTTGAAGAATTGTGCAAATATTGTACAATCCAGGTGTGCAAAGTTCTTAGACTTACCCAGAAAAACTGATGCCGAAGGTGATTCTAACTTTCATTTTCAAAAAATGTGTAAAGACATTGGTGTTTTGTGTGTAGATGAGTGTGAAGAAAATCTATTGAATCAATTTTGAATTCAGGCTTTAACACAACGAAATGTGGAACACGTTGGGGGTATGAATACTTTCTGAAGGCACTGTGTATATTTACTGGATTCAGCGCAAAGCAACCTGGACCTGGGAGGGAGGGAGTAAACACGGACACACACTTCCTCAGGGCAACACACTGCACGGTGATCTATTGGAGTTGGGTGACTGAGAATGCCTGGGGCTAAATTCAGCCCTCCACTCCATCAGAAATATCCTTCCTCCCTGGCCAAGGTGAGGGATGTGTACACTTCTCTTGGTGGCTGGGAGCAAGGCAAACAGGCCATGCAGCGTCTCACACTTAAATATCTCCCCCTGTCTGGCGAGAGGTACATACACATATAGGAATACGAGCGCGCATACACACGCAGGTGCACGCCGAGGTACACACACACACACGCAGGTGCACGCCGAGGTACACACACACACACGCAGGTGCACGCCGAGGTACACACACACACACACACACACAGGTGCACGCCGAGGTACACACACACACGCAGGTGCACGCCGAGGTGTACACACGCAGACACACACGAATAGAGGAGCATACATACAGGTGGGTGAAAACATACTACACACACACCATGGTGTGACCCACATACCAGGCAGCTGCATAGAAAAGCACCACTTCACTCCAGCCCCTTGTGACTCTACTAATTGTAGTAAATCTCACCCAGCCATCCCATGTCCCACTCCACGCCATAGTAAACTGCTGCCTGCATGAGAGGAAAGTCCCGCCTTCATTTATTTGATCTATCCTTTGTTTAACCTGGCGAGTCCCACTGAGATGGTCATCTGGTTTACAAGGGAGTTGATTCTCTAAGTTCATGACTACCTAATGCTCTGTACAGTATAGCAGACCTGTACAACAGTAGTCAGTCAGCCAATCAGATGGCTATTTAACACACATGACCGGCCTAGATGCAGTTTCTAATGGGAAATTGTGAGATTTCACTTCACTTCTCTCCCGCCTCTGCTGCTAATACTACTCTGTTCCCAACATCTAATTACTACGCCTTTTGAACAAACCAAAAATGAATCCATTTCATTCTCTTCGCCCAATTAAACCATCCATCCTCTTACTTACGCCCACCACAGGGTTACCTCTCTCTCACTCACTCACTCACTCACTCACTCACTCACTCACTCACTCACTCACTCACTCACTCTCTCTCTCTCACTCTCTCTCAACTAGCCCCACCGTGACTGTCTCGTTATCTTAATGCTGGAGTCCTAGAGTATCCCACAAAGCCGGAGCTCAGTCGGATCACAAGGCCTTTAGACTGTCTGAACCTGCGGAGGAAAAGGAAGAGCTTGAGAGAGAATAGAGAAAGTGTGGTGTGTTCATGCTATCCTCTGTTAACCAGAGGGCATTCGAGGCTACATCACTACTCTGTATGCTAATTGGTTGCAGCCTCTGTTACTCCGCAGCCAATCCCCCGTCAACACCTCCGCAGACACCCAGGGTCGACTTGTGAAGGTGTTTTCTGTCGGATATACAATGTCTTCAGATATACCCTTCCACATTTTGTTGTTATAGCCTGAATTCATAATGCATTCAATAGATTTTATTCTCACCCATCTACACACAATACCCCATATTGATAAAGTGAAAACATATTTTTAGAAATGTTTGTATATGTATTGAAAATTAAATACAGAAATATGTCATTTATATTTACAAGTATTCACACCCCTGAGTCAATACATGTTAGAATTGCCTTTGGCAGCGATTACAGTGTTAAGTATTTCTGTGTAAGTCTCTTAAGAGCTTTGCACACCTGGATTGTATAATATTTGCACATTTATTATTAAAAATATTATTCAAGCTCTGTTGAGTTGGTTGTTGATCATTGCTAGACAGCCATTTTCAAGTCTTGCTATAGATTCTCAAGCAGATTTAAGTTACAAAATGTAACTAGGCCACTCAGGAACATTCAATGTCATATTGGTAAGCAACTCTAGTGTATATTTGGCCTTGTTTTAGGTTATTGTCCTGCTGAAAGGTGAATTTGTCTCCAAGTGTATTTTGGAAAGCAGACTGAACCAGGTTTTCTACAAGGACTGTGCCTGTGCTTATCTCTATTCTGTTTATTTTTTATCCGAAAGAAACTCCCTAGTCCTTGCCGATGACGATCATATTCAGAACATGATGCAAACACCCACCATGCTTGAAAATAGGAAGAGTGGTACTCCGTGATGTGTTGTTGGATTTTCCCAAAATATAACGCTTTGTATTCAGGACACAATGGTAACATTTTTGCCATGTTTTTAAGTTTTACTTTAGTGCATTATTGCATGTTTTGGAATATTTTTCTGTACAGGCTTCCTTTTCACTCTTTTCATTCAGGTTAGTATTGTGGAGTAACTACAATGTTGTTGATCCATCCTCAGTTCTCCTGTCACAGCCAACTCTGTAACTGTGTCAATGGCACCATTAGCCTCATGGTGAAATCCCTGAGCATTTTCCTTCCTCTCCAAAAACTGCATTATGAAGGACACCTGTGTCTTTGTAGTGACGGTGTGTTTTGATACACCATCCAAAGTGTTATTAAAACATTCACCATGCTCATAGGGATGAGCTTTTTATTTTATTTTCTGTATCTACCAATCGGTGCCCTTCTTTTGTGAGGCATTAGAACACCTCCCTGGTCTCGGTGTTTGTAATTCACTGCTCGACTGAGGGACCTTACACACAATTGTATGTGTGGGTACAGAGATGAGGTAATCATAAATAAATGATGCTAAAGACTTATTGCATACAGAGTGAGTCCATACAAATGATTATGTGACTTGTTAAGCACATTTTTACTCCTGAACTTATTTAAGCTTGCCATAACAAAGAGGTTGAATACTTATTGACCAAAGACATTTCAGATTTTCATTTTTAATTCATTTGTACAATTTCCACTTTGACATGACTTACTGACTTTATTGTCCCCATGGGGAAATGTTGTTGCGGTGTCATGTTCACATTTAAAGTGGCGTTTAAATACAAAACAAAATTGACAATACAACTTTCATAACAGTTACATACCAAAAAACATTAACATTTTTTTTTTTCAAAAGACTAGCCTGCTGGCCTTACTGAGTCGATAGGAACATTAGCCGGAGCTATTTAGGAGGGATTATCACACCTGGCACAAATTGTCTAGTTCTGTTTTTCCTGCTGAGGGGTGCCCTATACCTACGCCCAGAGGAGAGTAGTTCAAAGTCCGGGTACAGGGGGTGGCTTGGGTCTAAAATGATTTTGTGAGCCTTGCGGAGGGCCCTGACCTTAAAGATCTCATCCAGGCCTGTTTGTTTGGGGTATTGTGTGTAAGCTAGTGACACAACATCTGCATTTAATCCATTTTAAATTCAGGCTGTAACACAACAAAATGTGGAATAAGTCCAGGTGTGTGAATACTTTCTGAAAGCCCTGTATTTAGAGAAAATACCTTTATATGGTGATGTCCGACACTTTTCAAGCATTTCTCAGCCTTTGACAGACGCTAACCTGGTTTAAATTGGTATCTGATAATTGAAAACCAATGATCTTATGTTACTTTAAAGGGCCTTGGAACAGGTTCTTTTTAGGGGGGGTTCATGAACGAGGCAAAGTTCAATTTACTGCACTAGATACATTTTTCTTCTCTCTCGCTCTGGGAACGGAGACGAGTGTTTATTCCAATACAACTTCTTTATTAACTTTATATATCTAAAATGGCCGTGGCGGAGGCTGCTAAAGCTTCAAAAGACTGCAGTTGTGTGGTGTGTTACATCATAAATATCCCCCCTACTTCAGAAGATATCTACAGCCATATTCTAGAGATGGTGGCATGCATTGATGCAACAGTTGGCTACTGAATAAAAACCTATTTATTGAGAAGAAGGTGAAGACAATGAAGAGGAATAATACAAGACGAAGAAGGCAGGGACCACCTGGAATGATCCAGAGCAGGCGGTCACATACCTTTTCTGAGTCGGATCCATTTCTGATGCAAGCGGAGATCTACCGTTCAACCGTTTTTTTTGTTTTTTTTTGTACATGATTTAAAAAACGTGGGGCTAGGCAACATTAACCTATTAAAAACGGTACTGTAGTAATGAGGTTTGTGCAGTAGGCTATAGGCCCAATACATTATCACTGCATATTGGCTTTGCTTCTCAGACCCTTTTTTTACAATTATATTTCAACATTTAAGGTAGGCTATATGATCACACCGGTAATAGGTCATTTGTTGTATTATTGTGAGGGACAGCTGAATGAGCATACACTTCAATCATTTTAATTTTACTAGGCTGGTGGAGCCTGCATCTGATGGTCAATCTCAGCGGAGGGAGAGAGAGCAGCAGACTTAGGGTCCTCCTCTGACACTGTTCAAAAAGGGACACAGTCTTCAAATCAAATGGTTTTTGTCACATGCGCCGAATACAACAGGTGTAGACCTTACAGTGAAATGCTTACAAGCCCTTAACCAACAATGCAGTTCAAGAAATAGAGTTAAGAAAATATTTACTAAATTAACAAAAGTTTTAAAAAGTAATAAAATCAAAAAGTAACAAGAAAATTGCATAACAATGAGGCTATATACGGGGGACACCAGTACCGAGTCAATGTGCGTGGGTACAGGTTAGTCGTGGTAATTTGTAAAGTGACTATACATAGATAATAAACAGCAAGTAGCAGCAGTGTAAAAACAAAGGGGGGGGGGTGATCAATGTATATAGTCTGGGAGGCCATTTGATTAATTGTTCAGCAGTCTTATGGCTTTGGGGTAGAAGCTGTTAAGGAGCCTTTTGGTCCTAGACTTGGTGCTTCGGTACCGCTTGCCGTGCGGTAGCAGAGAGAACAGTCTATGACTTGGATGACTGGAGTCTTTGACACATTTTTGTGGCCTTCCTCTGACACCTCCTGGTATAGAGGTCCTGGCTGGCAGGAAGATTGGCCCCAGTGATGTACTGGGCCGTACACACAACCCTCTGTACCGCCTTTGCTGTAGCTTTCTTTTATGCCTGCTATGTTTCTGCAGACAGTCCTCCGATTGGTAGGCCTATAGTGTACTTGATTTGCTCCCCCCGGGAAGGCAGAGTTTGTACCTTCAAACATATAAAATGGTTGAAAATGGGAACACATCGCTGGAGCGCAGGGCAGCTGAATCAGGTGCACCTACCAACAACAGCGTAAAATAGAAAATAGGAACGCACGGCTTATTGTTGGGTTTTTTACAGAAATATTTGGCGATCGACTAGGAATGCCTTGGAGATCGACCTGTTGATGACCACTGATCTAAAGAAAGCGTTCCAAAACAGGGTTTCAATGTAGAAGTGCTGTAAAGCCCCTTTACTCCACTACAAACTAAAAGGGAAGTCAAGGAAGTCAAAAGTTCCTGCTGGCAGTGTTGGAGTGTGAAACGGTCGGAGGATCGATGCCAGTGTCACCTCTAGATGTCACATGACCAAAAAAACATTGCCACAGTGTGTGACGCCTCAGATCCCGCAGAGCTATGTGCACAGGAACTGGCCAAGACACAGACTTGTGGAATAACAAAAAGCAAAAGGGGCAGCGAAAGATGCTGTCCACAAAAGAAAAAGACATTTAGGTGTCATGAAAAAAACACTTGCCCTCTTTGCTTACACATGGGCAGCACTGTTGGTTTTGGAGTTGTATGGATGGCCAGGCCAAGGGTTTCCATGTCCTGGAATGAGAGAGTGGCTCCAAGAATAAGAAGGCACATCACTAGCTGCTGGGCAAGCGTCTTCTGAGGTCTGCCTTGTCACATTGTGATCCACAGACCTCAATCTGGTGCCAACATAAAACAGCTCTTTGTTCGGCCCTGGAGAACAGTTGCGCTACACACACATTTTCCCCCTGAAACGGACTATAAATGGATTTTTGCTTCTCCTTCAAGACGAAAGGGGGTTTGCCAACATAAAGACCAAAGAGGAACAATCATGTTTTCTCTGTGATTTTGAAGGAGCTCCAATGACAGTTTTGAGAGGGGCGGAAGACCTTTCTAATGTAATGTAAGAGGGGTTTTGAGGAAGATGGACTTCCGGTCATGCCGTCCTATCAACTGAGCCAGTCTGGACAAGGAGGACTAGACCGTGGGTCTTCAAGCTGTAGCTTCATGCTGTGCTGTTGAGACCGACTGAGAAATCCCAAAGATACTTCAGAAACCATGAAAATCTCATTAAGTTCACCAGCCCCACTGTCACGACTTCGGCCGAAGTTGGTCCCTCTCCTTCTTCGGGCGGCGTTTGGCGGTCGACGTCACTGGCTTCCTAGACACAACCAATCTATGTTTAATTTTCGTTTTGTTTTGTCTTGATCATACACACCTGGTTTCCATTCCATTAATGATGTTCCTTATTTAACCCTCTGATTTCCCTCTCTGTTTTGTGCGTTATTGTTTGTCATGTGGGTTCTCATTGTTTGCGTTTGGGATTATTGTATTTGTTCCTTGTTGGAATCTTAGTTATTTTGGAGTAAATTTTGGATGATTACTCAGAATTGTGTCCTGCGCCTGACTCTGCATTTTTTCATTTTACCAACGTCCTCACACCCACTCACCAGTCCTTGAAGACTGCAGGAGGCCATTTGAGGTAGCAAGGTTGTCTCCCCTTAGTCTTTTCCAATGTGCTGTGCAGAGATTTGAACTGTTGAGCATCTTTGCCTTATTCTGCGAAGTCCGTTTTAGCGTAAAAGCTATTAGTTACTGAATGACAGGGATTTTGTGCATTCTTGCCAATACAGACCCCTGACAACATTTAATTTACTGTGAACGCCTCATTCAACGGCCACAACCATATCTAAAGCATCAAGCATCATCAGACACATGCCAGTCACCCAACAGAGTGCTGTGTACATTGCACAATGCACGTTGGGGGCCTCCTGGTTTTGCAATGCAAACTAAGAGAGCCGGTGGGGTTTGCTAACATGCATCGTTGACTCCAAATTGCCAGAAAAAAAAAACGACATCTGTCAGCACCTCTCCCATGCCTGGTTGGCGAGGACAAGGAGGGCGGAGAAGTATCTAAATGATCTTCCATAATATTTGTGCTGAATGAGGCAGTTTCTCTGAAACTGGACCACGTTGTGCTTTGAGGACCTATATTCACAGAATGGAAACACACAAGCACTAAAGTTAGCACTGAATATGAATATGAGGTATGCATATAGGCAAACAAACTCACCATGACAAACACTGGAAAAGGTTGGCTCGCCCATTAGTCTCCAAAGGATTCATTCCATGGTTTGTCGGCGACTCAGCGCACAAGTTCCACGCCAAATAGCAACTTGACATTCCCGTCCACATGAAACAAACCAAACAGTGAGTTAAGGAGCCGCCAGAAGTGCAGCATTAATGTACACAGCCATAAGTCAAGAGATCTAATCAAGATCAAAAAATGGACAGGAGTCCTGATTAAAAAGGCAGGGAAAGCCTGGGACAAGTGTTTACCTGACCTTTCAACTCCTCCTCAACGCAGGCTCATTGTGCAACATTGGGCTCTGCGTCTTGGTTGTTTACAATGGTGATATATGGAGGCGGATTAAATTGTTCCCTGCTGTTAAAATATATTGGATTTGTTGATGCTGGTGGGTGGACTCTGTTTAGTGAACGCTCCAATTAAACACAATCAGGCTATTTCAGAATGATGGGGATTTACCAAGGCAGACCGTATTATAAACACTAACCAGGTGATTGGGAGTGAGACCTTTAATGATGAGTAATTACTGGAGGAAATTACCATTATGGAGATGCAACACATGGTTAAGCCATGGCTATGTCGTTCTATTTACTCTGGGTTGTCCCTATCATAAAGTGTCTCAGAGTAGGAGTGCAGATCTAGGTTTAGTTTTTTGCATTTTAGACCATAATGAATATGATTGTATGTTTAACGGATGTGAAACGGCTAGCTTAGTTAGCGGTGGTACGCGCTAAATAGCGTTTCAATCGGTGACGTCATTTGCTCTGAGACCTTGAAGTAGTGGTTCCCCTTGCTCTGCAAGGGCCGCGGCTTTTGTGGAGCGATGGGTAACGATGCTTCGTGGGTGTCAGTCGTTGATGTGTGCAGAGGGTCCCTGGTTCGCGCCCGGGTATGGGCGAGGGGACGGTCTAAAGTTATACTGTTATATATGGACAGGGGGGACCTGATCCTAGATCAGCACTGCTACTCTGAGACACTTTGTGAATACGGGCCCAGACTCTCAGTAGCTGGTTGGCTGAAATCAGGTTGGAAGAGTTTGTTTATAAAGGGGCATACAGCGGAGGGTGAAGGTGTGCTCCACTTTCTTGCCCGGCCTCTCTGCCGTTGTGTCGGAGTGTTTGTGCAGGATTTGAGTGGCTCTTCAAGTGTTTGAGCTTCATCAGTTAGGACAATACACTTTAATCGTGGCACCCATAGTCAGTGAGATCTAGGCCCATGCCGCCGCTGAAGGGAGCCTGGGCTCGTCCCATGGGTGTGGCCTTCCTCTCGTGTTGAGTCATGCATCACACAACATCAACTCCCCTTCATGGACACACACACACACCATAATCTCCCTCCACACTCACATCACACAATACATGCACACAACAATACATGCACGCACTGCACACAATACACACACCCAACACACACCAGCCCCCACCTGTTGGCTGACTAGCCCTCCACTGTTGGCCATTATCAACACCTGATTCACCACTCACAGCTCGGCGTCTTTAGGCCTGATGACTCACACTAGAGGGGGCGCATAGAGAGTCCATATTGCATGTCATACAGGTAGTTCTCTCACCCCTCTCTTTCTGGAAATGTTTGTCATCATCACTCAATGAAGCTTTGTTATTTGAAAGGATTTCTCCAATGACAGAGCTGGAGGAGGAGCATCATCACTCAAGAAAGAAACAGAAAGAACTGGACAATAAACGGACCAACTCACCTCCCCTCCCATCTAGATAGTCACCGGAGACACTTCTTCAAGACTTTTGTAATGGAATATTTTGACAGAATGCAATGCTTAATTACCTTGCTGGAGTTGCAGAGCTTCAAACCTGCACCGACTTGCTGTAATAGAAATACGTAATTCATTCAATAAGAAGGGGGGCATGACTTTTTCAAAGTGCGAGGACAGGAATATACTGCTCTGTTCTGTTCCTCTTCAATGGAAACCAACGTCCCTTAGCAGTCTTACCACTGTGTCTAAGGACAGACTTCTACAGAGCCTCAGAGCCTAGTAGAAGCACAGTGTCTGTCCTGTGATAGCTGTATGAGATTCCACATGCTCGGAGTAATTCCTCCCTCCCTCCCCCTCCTCCCTCACTCCTTGTGCGGTGCGTGGCCCTGAGTCATCAGCCCAGCCAGGCCCCCACACTTTCCTTCACAGCCCCTCTCTGGCTGTGGCGAGGAGGACGGCGGATTCACCGACCAACCGAAGGATCACGATCCTCCCAGAGTGAACTCACTGAATAGCCTCCGAAGGCGATGACTCACCCCCACGGAGGAGCACTCCTCTCCGTCTCCTCCTCCAGCCAGCCTCCCCCTCTCAGACAGTTCTCCAACCCCACCACACCCCACCCCAACCCGGATCAGATCAGAATCCTTCGCCCGTCTGTCTGTCTGGCCTTTGGCACAAAGTCAAGAAACTGAAGGACATATAGGTCTGCATGTTAAACAATGGATACTGGGGAGATAATGACATCCTAAGGCCAACCTGCAAGGTACATAGCTATCATTATCAATCAAATTCAATCACATTTATTTATAAAGCTCTTCTTACATCAGCTGATGTCACAAAGTGCTGTACAGAAACCCAGCCTAAAACCCCAAACCACAAGCAATGCAGGTGTAGAAGCACGGTGGCTACGAAAACCCGAAACCTAGGAAGGACGAAACCTAGGAAGAAACCTAGAGAGTAACCAAATGAGAAATTCTATGTTTTCCTGCGACCCAAGTTTTGGAAAATATGCAACTCTATGTAAATATTGGTACATTTCATTGCCCATGTGCCTAAAAACAAATGCAATAAAAACAAATAACAATGAAATGAAATATATATGTATTCCTCATTAAAAACACGGTTACATATCTGACTAGGTTGGAACTGTTGTTACATATCTGACTAGGTTGGAACTGTTGTTACATATCTGACTAGGTTGGAACTGTTGTTACATATCTGACTAGGTTGGAACTGTTGTTTCATATCTGACTAGGTTGGAACTGTTGTTACATATCTGACTAGGTTGGAACTGTTGTTACATATCTGACTAGGTTGGAACTGTTGTTACATATCTGACTAGGTTGGAAATGTTGTTTCATATCTGACTAGGTTGGAACTGTTGTTACATATCTGACTAGGTTGGAACTGTTGTTACATATCTGACTAGGTTGGAACTGTTGTTACATATCTGACTAGGTTGGAAATGTTGTTTCATATCTGACTAGGTTGGAACTGTTGTTACATATCTGTCTAGGTTGGAACTGTTGTTACATATCTGACTAGGTTGGAACTGTTGTTACATATCTGTCTAGGTTGGAACTGTTGTTACATATCTGTCTAGGTTGGAACTGTTGTTACATATCTGACTAGGTTGGAACTGTTGTTACATATCTGACTAGGTTGGAACTGTTGTTACATATCTGTCTAGGTTGGAACTGTTGTTACATATCTGTCTAGGTTGGAACTGTTGTTACATATCTGTCTAGGTTGGAACTGTTGTTACATATCTGTCTAGGTTGGAACTGTTGTTGTGTCGTGATGCAGGACCTTCAACTAGCCGTGAACTCCGGATAAGAACGCCTGAGGCCAGAGTTGCATCTAACTAGATTTGTTTGACTAATTCATTGACAAGTTAGGAAAGCACCCTGACAACATCCGTAATTTGTTGAAATGTGTCAGTTGGGAGTAACAAATAAGCATTTTCTATTCCATTTTCAATGCCCTCCAACTTGCTTCAAGACTGTCTGAACATCTTTCAGGGACTTGACAATGTGACCAATGGATTTCATAGAGCTTGTAATATGTCCGTAAGAGTGCGTCGCCCATTACACAGA
The DNA here is from genome assembly GCF_021184085.1 of Oncorhynchus gorbuscha. Taxonomy (NCBI): domain Eukaryota; kingdom Metazoa; phylum Chordata; class Actinopteri; order Salmoniformes; family Salmonidae; genus Oncorhynchus; species Oncorhynchus gorbuscha. The sequence continues at coordinate 12,990,946 of NC_060190.1, read as the reverse complement.
GACTTGTTCTTATAGAAGATTCTGTTGACCATTGCAAGAGCAATAAGGATTTTTAGGGGCATTATGACTGGGTTAATTAAACACAGCTGCCCCTAAAAGTCCCTCACTTTTCTTGCTGCCTTTTTCTTGTTCTCCCTCCCTCTCTCTCTCTCTCTCTGTATCTGTCTCTGTGTCTGTCTCTCTCTCTTTCTCTTATGTCTGTTCCAACTTTTTTGAGATTGAACTGTTGCGTTTACTGGTTGAGGAGTGGGTTCACAGCTTGGAGTAGTTGGGTACCATCAGAACCGTGGCTGGATCATTCGGAACAACAAGCAGAGGCAAAAGAAGAACCAACCAGCCTGTCAATAGGCCAACACATTAGACTTTGAGGGTTGCATATTTCACAGAAAGCAATTTATGAATTGTATATTTATAATGACTGACTGTTATTGGGATTAGCGCAGGCATTTTAAAGGGGGTTGAATGAGTTCAGAGCTTCAGTCTTTCTCAGAAGGGTCCCTAGTCTAGTTCATTAGCTCTTCAGCTCTTACTGTAGCAGACAAGGTAAACACAACCTAGGCCAGTTGAATTAGAGGAGTTTGCTGTATTCACAATTACTACGTAATGACAATATATTACATATGTTATGGCTTTTGAATTGCTGTGTTTCAGTTGGAAACTCGACGAACGAATCCAATGACCTGACATACCTTGAACAAGCATTCCCTGGCATCTGCTCGCACATGTAGTGTAGGCCCAGGCCTAGTTACAGCTGCAGCCTGGGTTTAGGACTGATATGGTCTAGTTAAAGTGATTACAAAGACTATTGCAAGATGAGTCTAACTGGACCTGGAACAATATAAAATGCCACTGAGAAAGGCTTGGCAGGCAGCGAGCACTGTTTATATCCCAACTTAAATCAGCACTCTTGGTGGATATCCCAGATGTCCAGTATAGCCATGGTGCTTATTCAATCCAGGCCTGTGTTACCAGCCTCCCAAGCCTTCCTACTTAGGCACTCTACACTCTCACACTCATACTGGCTGTTTTCCTGGTTGGTATTGAGGAGGAGTTGTGTCATGCAATGTTTTTGGTTTAGTTTTTGGAGTGAGTCATTTCATCTTTATATGGTGGTAGGATGTAAATCAGCTGTGGCCTTACATATATCTTAAAATGACCTGAAACAGAGCAATAGGAAAGTTAATGACGATGTCTCACTTAGTTTGAGGGTGTAATCTATTTGATTCCGTTTTTAAACTTGAAACTCAGTTCACGCGTGAGATCTATCATTTCAGTTAGAAAATAACTGAAGATATCTTAGAGGATATCATTCCAGTTAGAATATAATGTTTCACAAATGCTAATCTTCACAAGGTTGACTGTCTTTTGTCCTTATACTGATGATAACAAACGAATTAAGTGTTAAAATAAGTACACTGATGTGTAAAATAGTTCAACAGAGTTGACAGCTGACAGCCACAGCTTTGTCACAACTGTAGTTTAAAATGGCAGGCTTCTATAAACAAAGTCTGTTGCAAAGGAGAGAGAAGAACACCGCCTACTTAAACTGTAAAAAAAAAACAGCACTGTAAAGAAATGTATTGATGTTAGTCAGATGGTGAGATAGTAGGCCTAAATAGTAGAGAGTACTATGGCAATGATACTTAGATATATAATAATTAGATAGTATTGCATTCATATTTGAATAAAACACATGCTTCAGCATATGTCTTACCTAGGTGTCATTTGAGCATGTAGATGTCACCATCAGCATTGCTAATATTAATTACGTAAAGCATTTAGGGAATAGATGCTAAATTCACTAGTGGGGTATGTAGACTATGGCATTTGGCTGGTGAAAATATGCCTGAGACTAATTTGGTAACTGACTTCACTGCTACTTTTATGACTAACACACTTTAAGCATATTAGAAGATGGACTTTTCTCCTCCTCAGTTGAATTCAACTTTTGTCTTAGACATACAAAGTATTCTCAAGTAGACTGTTAAGAGATGTCATAAAAGTTATTGTATCTTTGCATGAATACGTTTTTTTAATGGGCCATTTTAAGATGTAGGTCTGACACGTTGGCCTGTCAAAGAGATTTAAGCCCACATGTCACACGTAGAAAACATATGGACTTGATATTAATTCATGTAAAAGCAGTAGATCAGTGTTGTAAAAGTTGTTTTGATGACTTGTCATAATTTCTTGGCAAATCTTATTACAATGAATTTAAAAAAATGTTTTTTTTGACCCTCTCACTTCTAGAATAAGGAACCATATAGGCTATATATTAATTGTGTGTTATAATTGATATTTTGATATCAATCCCTGTGAGGCCCTTAAACTAGGCGTGTGCTTTTTGCGAAAAAGTTATATGCTTGGTTAGGTAGTCCATATTCCGGGTAGTGTGCAGTGCATGTCGTCTCCTTAAATTGCATTAGTGCGAAATAGTTCACAAGTACAGGATCTATATTTTGTCAGTTCACTTGCAATATATTCTGAACGTGTTGGTCACATGAGTCAGAAACTGGGACTTTGTAGGCCAGTTGAATGAATGAGGACTCACCTTGCCCGCAAAGACCCAGCCTCTGGCACACACTGATTTCAGAGCACTCTATAATTGTGTGAGGAATTGTGTCTTGTCCTTGAATTATAAATGGATTATGATGAATAATGCTGAACAAAATAGCCGAAATCCTTTGTAGTTTAGCATTCATTCAGTATATCCTATTCAAAAACGCAATTGGCACAAACTAATTGTCCCAATATTGTCGACTTCTTCCTATCCAGACAAGGCACAACAATTAATCCAAGGAAATCTACAGAACCACAATAGGCTATTCATATTCACTGTTTGACTGAGCTAACGTTGTCTTTACCTGATATTCTCCGATGTCGCAAACATGTTCAGCATAAATGCGCAAAGCGGTAGGATCCGTGATGTCTCGTCCGCATCCCTTGGACAGCAAGATGACTTCGCGCAAAACCCTCGCTTGATGAGTATATGGGCGAGATTGGAGATGCGTGCGAAGTTGAAGTTCGCTGCTGCTCATCACACCACCACCGCCCCTCTTTTTGATCAGTGGCGCTGGTATTGCACAATCACCAAATTTAGAAAGAATATCCTTGGGGACGTAATTGCACCATTTTCTTTCAAAATAACTTGAAATGTTGTTTTCTCCAAAATAAGAAAAACGCAACAGTGTAGCACTCGGGATTCCCCTAAGGTTTAAAAAAAAAAAGGATAAATGCGATGTTTTCCAGTCTGAGCGAACCCCGTGCGCACGCATCGCCGACGGCACTCAAAATATCCATTCTCTAAACGGACTTGCAGATGTTATTGCCCAGTTGTAGGCTATATGACCACGGCAACACCAAGAACGGAAAGGATTAGATATATTGTGTTGCGCCCTTGTGCTGGGACCTCCCCAAAATGGACTTCTGCTAAGTGGTAACCTGGTTATTTTGAGCGCGTCACTTCGTCTTGTCTCCAAGTTATAGGTTCCCATTGCCAAGGTTGGGCGCAGCACTTAACTGATATTGTTATAGGCTACTTATTGATGGAGTAGACATCGATAGAAATCGGCACACTATTGACAACACAACGAAAGAAAGTTGGGACACATTCCTGTGGTTTCTTTCTTATCCGAATGATACATTTATTTGGCCTACATAATAATGTCATAAAATTCGCATATTATAGCCTAATAGGCATAGTGGCCGTTATTAAGAAACATCTTAGAATTTATGTAAGCTTGGCACTAGGCAATATTAAGATTTTAGATGATTATTATATTGGCCCGTCATTTCTCTTGCGCTCCTACTTCTTTTGGTGGTGTGGTGCGACTCCACGTGGCAACAAATTGAGGATTATTGTAGTAACAAGAACGAATAAACCCAAAGAGCACGCCCTACTCTCTGTGCGTAATGACGCACTTGCGCAGGAGCAATGTCACAGTCGCAACACCGAGACAGCGCCACCGATTTATTCTAAACTGAATAATAATTGTTATAAACCACAGATACGGATGTTCATCCTTATTCCAACAACGATTTGCATAACATTTCCAATCCCTTGGTGAGTATTATTCGTGTGTGTGTAATAGTCGCATAATGTCGCGCTGGCGAACTTTGACTCGAGTTTCGACCAAAGGATGATGTTGATGATGCGGTTTTTTAAAAAGCTCTTGTTTTGGCCAAGTAAATTATCGCAATCAATATTATTTTATCTCCTTCCTGTGTCATGTCCTGTTAAATATTTGCTAAATGCCATTGGCTACAAGGCCATAGAAGTTTAGGAATATGGCGCCTCGATATTTGCGCACATAGGCTATTCAAATTGGTCCCAGTTTTGAGTTGTTTTCTCGTGGGGAACTCATCACTAATTAAATTCGATTTTTTACATTCATCGTTTTATTCCATCGCAACGTTCCTTATTTACTAAGATGAAGATTGTCAGGGAGGGACCAACAGGCTATATCTGTGCCCTGATGTCAGACAGTCAGCTGGTGTTAGTCTCGAAGGCTACGTAAACAGCTGGTCAAAGATGAGAATGATACCTATTCTAGAAAAACAGCAATCATAACATGTTGTGGATGATGAATGGATATCATATTGATAAATTGCCTGAACAATCACAGATATATCACCTGTCAGGAAAACTGTCTCAAAGAGCCTGTATGTAGAGCTACTTCACAGTTTCCTCTTTCCAACTGCCCATATGACCTCCATTTAAGGGGTCAAAGGTCACCATAGTGTGCCCTGTGTGTACCAATCTCTCATTCCCCCCCAGTGAGGGTCGTGTAGTGGGGCCCGTGAGCGGTGGATGAGGCTGGGGTCCAGCATCAGCGGCGCCCTGCAGCCTCCCAATGGTCTCCCCCACTATGAAGGCACTGGTGGACGCTGTGTGGGCGGTGTGGAGCATCGGTGCCTCCGTCTATGACTACATCCACACCAGCGCCATGGAGGAGCGCATCCACACGTTGGAGACCGTCATCACCATCCACCAGTGTGTCATCGCAGCGCTGACCGCTGGAGTGGTGGTGCTTTTCACCTACATACTGTTGAGGAAGCACTGAGGGGGAGTGAGGAAGGAGAAGCCACGCAGGGCCCAGGAGGCTAGTTTTGAGGACAACATAGGATTACCAGAGTGATCAGAAGCATTGAGAGTGTGGGTCTGGAAAGTCATCCAGAGCCCTGGAGAGGCCTACTGGCCCAGATGGATTAGATTGAGGAGGACTTGATTAATAAGGGATTTTGGCTACTAGAAAAGTTTTGGGCTATTTGGCCTTTATTTCGGCTGCCAATTGTACCATTCTACTGCGGGGGTGTTGCTGGACACTGTGTCTCAGGGAGTCAATGGTTTCACTCACTTTGCACCCATGGAAGATGAAGACATGGGCAGAGATGGGCAAAAGATGCATGAAAATGTATCTTTTTTCAAATACAAGTTACTTTAAAGACCAATGTATCAAACTAAAATACAAAATACTTTTGTGAAGAATTGTATTTAGAATGATTAATTCTTTAATAGAAAATACATTTGCAAGTACATGCCTTCACTACAACAATATTCTTAGTAACAGAAACAAAAAAACATTTAACTTGCTATGAGTGTAATATGTGGTTGTTTATCTACATTGGTTGAATACACTGACTAAGTCACTGTGGATAAATGTCTGCTAAATGACCTAAATGTAAAAATGTAATAATTGCAAAGCACACTTGGTATTATTATTGGCCTTATTTTGTGGGCGGAGCTCATCAATAATACCCAGCATGCTTTGCAGGTGTACATTTGTACATTTACATGTTGTTCATTCAGCAGACACTCATATCACACCATAGTGCCGTGACTTCTGATACCAATGCAGGGTGAAAGGGGGCCTCCAAATGTTGAACCGTTATAAAATTAAAAGGATATAGAAAATGTATTTTGAAAATATAAATGACAGGTCTCAAGTATGTTACAAACTACATTGGATTGTAGTTCAGGCCAGTGAAATACAAATGACAAAATACTCAAAAGCAAATGAAATATGAATATATCAATTACATGTAACAGGAATACTGCCCATCTCTGGATGTGGGGATGATAAAACCACAGCGACGAATCAACCTTTAGACTGTAATCTAATAGCGCACTAAAGGGATGATAACTATCATTAGGTTTAACTGCCTTAATATGCCTCAAGTGGTTTCACTCCCCAGATGGAATAACATTATTGGTTAGTTAGGTTTTCATGTTGGCTCTAATTGCTTATCCCGCCTGTATGATGCATTGGAAAACTGGAAACTCCCTCTTCAAAACCATGATTGTACTAGGTGCCAGCCCAACAGTCTATGCAGGTCTATAATTGGAAGTCTTGGTCATGAAGATGAAAGTGTTCACTTAGAGGTTAACTATTATATCACCCAGTGAGTGAGTGGAATATCATGGGACAGGCTGAATGGATTCTCAAAAGGCCTTATTTGTTGTAGAAAACTGGCCTCAAGATTCTCCTGTGAATTCCTCTGGAGAAGGAGTTTCTGTGAAGCACTCAAAGGTCAATACACTGGTCGTCATGAATGCCATTTAGTACAGTAGATGTTCTTTGATAAACCTCCTTTAAAGCATGTTTATTTGATTGCTAAAATTAGTAATTGTAGATAGTCTTGTAATGCAAGACTTTGTAGTGGCATTTCATGGCGTTAGTTGAACATGGCTATAGCTGTGAAGGTTAGGGAAAGAGTATTTAGAAGCATCTTTACCTGTAAAATATGAATCAACCTGAATGTTTTGGGACATTGTTTATAAATGTTTCAGTAATGACCACTCTTAACATTTAAAAGGGTATAAAACACATTGTAGGACTTAAACTGCCATAAATATTTTAAGTGCAATGTTTTGTTGTATAATTAATTTTAATTGTTTACTTGCTACAATATGACAAATACAATGTTTGCCCTATCATCTTGTTCAGATTGCCAAAATGGGCCTCAATGGAATGTTTCAGGTAAATCAAATGTGACTTACAGGTGACAAATGGCCTCCATGGCAACAAAACATTTAATCACCTCCTGGATCTTTGTGTGAATGTACAGTGCCTTCAGAAAGTATTCAGACCCCTTGACTTTTTCCACATTTTGTTAAGTTACAGCCTTATTCTAAAATGGATGAAATAAATAAAAATCCTCAGCAATCTACTCACAATACCCAATAATGACAAAGCAAAAACAAGTTCATAGATTGTTTTGCTAATAAAAAAAAGATATGTAAATATGGTTTATGTTTTTCATGACTATTCAGACCATTTGCTATGAGACTCGAAATTGAGCTCAGGGGCCTCCCGGGTGGCGCAGTGTGCTAAGGCACTGCATCGCAGTGCTAGCTGTGCCACCAGAGACTCCGGGTTCGAGCCCCGGCTCTGTCGCAACCGGGAGGTCCATGAGGCGACGCACAATTGGCGTCGTCCGGGTTAGAGAGGCTTCGGCTGGTAGGGATATCCTTCTCTCATCGCGCACTAGTGACTCCTGTGGCGGGCCGGGCGCAGTGCACGCTGACCAGGTCGCTAGGTGTACGGTGTTTCCTCCGACACATTGGTGCGGCTTCTCGACCTTCGTCTCTCCCAAGCCCGTACGGGAGTTGTAGCGATGAGACAAGACAGTAACTACTAACAATTGGATATCACAAAATTGGGGAGAAAAAGGGGTTACAAATAATAAAGAAAATAAATTGAGTTCCGTTGCATCCTGTTCCCATTGATAATCCTTGATGTTTCTACAACTTGATTGGAGTCCACCTGTGGGGCCTCCTGGTGGAAAGACACACACACCTGTCTAAATGAGATCCCACAGTTGACAGTGGACATGATTTGGAAAGGCACACACCTGTCTAAATGAGATCCCACAGTTGACAGTGGACATGATTTGGAAAGGCACACACCTGTCTAAATGAGATCCCACAGTTGACAGTGGACATGATTTGGAAAGGCACACACCTGTCTAAATGAGATCCCACAGTTGACAGTGGACATGATTTGGAAAGGCACACACCTGTCTAAATGAGATCCCACAGTTAACAGTGGACATGATTTGGAAAGGCACACACCTGTCTAAATGAGATCCCACAGTTAACAGTGGACATGATTTGGAAAGGCACACACCTGTCTAAATGAGATCCCACAGTTGACAGTGCATGTCAGACCAAAAAGCAAGCCATGAGCTCAAAAGAATCCGAGACAGGATTGTATCGAGGCACAGATCTGGGGAAGGGAACCAAAACATTTCTGCAGCATAGAAGTTCAAAGTAACACAGTAGCCTCAATCATTCTTAAATGGATGAAGTTTAGAGCTGACCGTCCGGCAAAACTGAGCAATCAGGGGAGAAGGGTCTTGGTCAGGGGGGTGACCAAGAACCCGATGGTCACTCTGACAGAGCTTCAGAGTTCCCCTGTGGAGGAACAGCACCACAGCACCACCATCAGGCCTTTATGGCCAGACGGAAGCCGCCACTCAGTAAAAAACTCGCTTGGAGTTTGCCAAATGCCACCCAAAAACTCTCAGACCATGAGAAACAAAATTCTCCAGTCTGAATGCCAAGCGTCACGTCTGGAGGAAACCTGGCATCTTAACGTGGATCCTACGGTGAAGCATGTTGGTGGCAGCATCATGCTGTGGGGATGTTTTTCAGTGGCATGGACTGGGAGACTAGTCAGGATCAAGGTAAAGCTGAACAGAGCAAAGTACAGAGATACTTGATGAAAACTTGCTCCAGAGTGCTCAGGACCTGAGACTGGGGTGATGGTTCACCTTCCAACAGGACGAAGACTCTAAGCACACAGCCAAGATAACGCAGGAGTGGCTTCGGGACAAGTCTCTGAATGTCCTTGAGTAGCCAGAACCCGATCGAACATCTCTGGAGAGACCTGAAAATAGCTGTGCAGCAACGCTCCCAATCCAACCTGACAGAGCTTGAGAGGATCCTCAGCGAAGAATGGGAGAAACTCCCCAAATACAGGTGTGCCAAGCTTGTAGCATCATACCCAAGAAGACTCGAGGCAGTAATTGCTGCCAATCGTTCAACAATGTCCTGAGTAAAGGGTCTGAATACTTATGTAAGTGACATTTCACTTTTATTTTGAATAAAATAGCAACAATTTCTGAAAACCTGTTTTTGATTTGTCGTTATGGGGTAGGGTGTAGATTGAGGGGGTAAAACTATTTACATTTTAGAATAAGGCTGTAACTTAACAAAATGTGGAAAAAGTCAAGGGGTCTGAATAGTTTCCAAAGGCACTAATGGTACGAATGATCAGGAGAGTGTAATGTTCTGACTACAGATAAGTCTTGTTTAGAGCTAAATCGGTTTACTCTGTAATCAAGAAAAGGTTTCACAAAGCACTGGTTGGTGATTGAACATACTGCCATCCCTACGCTCCAATCTGAGTAAGGAAGTCAGGGGTCGTTCAGGGACGTCGTTCAGGGACAGGGTCATAATAATATAATAATAATAATAATGTATGTAAGTAGTCATGTGACGCACTGGTTATTAAAACAGAATAACGATAATCCCATGTGCTACAATGTGATATTGTGATATTGACCTACAGACAGAACACTGTAGAAACACCCTGACCAAGGAGACTATTCATGGTTTTATTTCAAGTTAACAGTGACAAAGTTAATGTTTTGTAAATACATAATGTCATTCTTATGATGTGTACATTAACATAACTATCTTCAAAATGAAATGATTCAAGTTGTAAACTTGCATGAAACACCATGTCGTATACAAAATGCAAGGAAATGTAAAGTACAAATTTAACTTGTCATACTAAAACAGAACAGTTTGTTAACCCTGTCTCTATGTAGTTGCCCTTAACCACAGATCTACCTTAACCATTAGGTTGATCAAATATATCTGACTCTGTATCAGTGGTTAGATCAACTACCTACTCATTCGAACTGCAGTAAGCAGTTTCCTACAACACTGTTGGACCAGCGGGGTGGGGTCAGGTGTGTTCTAGATGTGTCCAGTCTGCAGCAGGGTGTACTGGGCAGTGAATCTCTCCACACTCTCCCCCTCCAGCATCTTCATCGCTCTCCAGTGGATCTTCCCACAGTTTTCTGGCTGGCCGCTGGGCCCAAGCTCCTCTCGGATGTACTCCAGCCACAGATCTGGAGGAAAAAAGCCATACAGACAGTCCTGAGTGACCATCTCAACTTACTTTATCCCAGAAAACTACATGGAAGTAAAGGTTTATATGCATGCCATACTAAAACACCTCAATCAGCTAATCAAAGTTGCTGTTGAATCAGATGTGTTAATGTTGGGCTGGAATAAAAGCCTGCAAACCCTGTAGTTCCAACCATGTGTGTCTTGTTCATTCTTCTACTGGCCTACTGGAAGTCTTTTAGTTGTTAGTGTAGCAACTGACATGCAATGATCCCCGTGGGACTTATTTGAAATGGGCTGCTTTGAATGCGCTTTTCAGAATCTCACCATCATCTGTGGAGCCAAATTCCCTCAGGGCTCTCTCATAGAAGTCCCTCAGGTTGCTCATCTTGGGAGTCTCCTAAAAGAACAGTCACACCATTCCAGTTAGTACACCAGCCTTGACAATGACCATAGGAGTTGGCTATACAGGACAAACAGATCTGAGAACAAAATCCTAACAGTAGTGAATAGGTAATCCCTCGATACAACATTTTGTACATAAAGCCACAACAATATGTGGCAATATTAGAACAACAAGCTAGTTTGAGACTATGCTTTGGTTGGTTGCAACATACATTTGTTAGAGCTGGACATGTGTTCTTGTTTCCCCATCAATTGTGACTCAACTCACTTGATTTTTCTCCATCTGGATCATTCTGGTGAAAAAGGCCTTGGAGAAGGGCCGGCTCTCATGCAAACTGGAAAATAAGAAAAGGTACAGCTTTGTTTTTCCTTCTACAAAATGCTGAACTTAAATGCGTATTAATAAGTAATCTAAACGAGGATACCTTGTTGTACAAAATAACTACTGTGAATTAGAATAATCATTGTAATGATTGCCTTCACAATGCAGAACTGGTGGGAAATTAATAATCTAATAGTACTATTCATATTCAGTACCTTGTGAAGGTCTTCCTGGCTTTCTTGTAGCCTCCGGCCCTGTAGGACCAGTCAAGGTATTTCTCCTTTATCTCCATGGAAACGGCAGGCACCACAGACAGCAGACCTCTCTGAGAGCAGAGGAGAAACGAACTGTTACAACTAATTCTCATCCAACCAGACATTGTATGTAGGGAAATATGGCTGTGTTTATAGATATTGGTCTTTTGACCAATCAGATCAGCTCTGAAAAAGATCTGATGTGATTGGTCAAAAGATCAGAATTGGGTTGCCTATGTAAACACAACCTATGAGGCACTACTGCTTTAGCACTATGACACAATGGAGGCTAAGAATGACATAGAACCAGAAAAAGCTTGGTCAAATCACTGTCTGGACAGAGCTTTGAATTATCACAAGTGTAAACTGGTATTGTATTAACATGTCATAAACGAATGTAATTTGAGAGGTTGGGCTTGGTTCTGTACCTGAAACAGGGCTTCAGTTTCCTCTGGGCTCTGTGATGTCATGCTCCACTCCACCTGCAGCTGCCACAGGGGCAAACTCAACTGTCAACAGACAAGACCAGGGTGGTTAACATCAAGTAAGATGCTTATTTTACATATAGAATATTTTCATTGGTTGCTGGGCTGAAATTGTTACCGGTAAGTACACTCCGATTTTAATTTTTTTACCTTTATCTAACTAGGCAAGTCAGTTAAGAACAAATTCTTATTTTCAATGACGGCCTAGGAACAGTGGGTTAACTGCCTGTTCAGGGGCAGAACAACAGATTTGTACCTTGTTAGCTCGGGGATTTGAACTTGAAACCTTCTGGTTACTAGTCCAACGCTCTAACCAATAGGCTACTCTGCCGCCCCAAGCATTTTTGTAACATACTCCCCTTCTCATAAATCTTAGTCAAAATGTTTTTGACATTTTACTATATTATTTCGCAACTCACATTCCCGGATCAAATATGCCTTTGTGACTACATAATGAAATAACGAATAGGAAGGTGACCATACGCCCCCTCACAGTCAGCCCCTTCTCGCCCCTTATATTGCACAACACCCGTCATAACATTGATAGACCAGCTATAAGATCCATATTGCAATAAATTGCCCGAATTGATGCAATAACAATAACTAAAAGGATATGTTAATAACAATGTGGACCAGTTGTTTTAAACTACTAGTTTGATTGTAGCCATCAATTGCCCCATAAACAATCACCCATATTAGCAAACCTTTTCATTTCTCTAGTATAGGCTACTTAGCATGACGAAAAGTGACCGTATGGTCGGTGTCGATAATTGATCGGTTTATCATCCCAGCTCTACTACATACTACCCACTGGGCACAGATGTCAGTTCAACGTCTACGAACGTGAAATCAACAAAGTCCTGGTACCTGGTATTAGTTATAGGTTTTTACAGTACCTGAAGAATTTACCAGTAAGGAAAGTCTACCCGGTATTAGTAATGGGGTTTAACAGTACCTGAAGCCATTCTGTCAGATTGTCTGTCATGTCATTTGACCACGGGAAAAGGAACTACCACATAAATACTGCACTGGGGTTTGATTGAATTGAGCCCTTCCAGTCATATTGGAACTGGTTTCTAGCAGGGAATAGCAGTCATTTGATGAAGTTAATATGCTGTAGGAAATTATCTGGGACAGAGTTGGAGCTGCACCACTTTCACAGCAGCCCTTAGTGACTGTGTGAGTGTGTACCTTGGGATTCACGTGTTTCAGGGCGTCCTGGAATAGCTTGCCTGTGGCACCACTCCCCAGATGCACCATCGTCTGCAGGGCCAGGCACCACACGTCCACAGATTGTCTGTAGCGCTGGGTGGCTGCCATGGCAACCGCAGCGGTCTGCTCCGAGTCTCCTGATGAGAGTAAGACCTGCAGCTGAACAGACCGATGGAGGGACACACGCACAGGAAACCGTTACATGTTGTGAACCTCATGTATCCTATTGGTTGCTATGCTGTATGTTTGTACATTAGAAAGCCTATGTTTATACACTTGCTGTCCTAGATTTACTCTTGCCATAAGACATCTTCTTACCCAATTCTTGTAGAATTCCTCCTTCAGCATTGAGGAGTCGTGGGCACGCTGAAGCACTGCCAGCAGCTTCTCCTGCCTCTGAGGGATGCCAACACACACACACAGGCCAGATTTCAGTCTTAGAAAACCCTACACTAATTTACTAGATCATCAATCTATCAATATTCTTCCCTAAAAAAGTGCTCATCGGCAATTATAGTCACGGTTTGAAATGTTAACCTTCTCCTTCAGCTCCTGGACATTGGTTTTCCTCTTGAACCTCTCCAGGCAGAAGGACACGTAGCACGCCCACATGGCCTCTGGAACACAGCAGAGAGACCACCCATCACTAGGGTTGTTGCCGTGACTTGCAGTCATGAGTCATGACCGCAGTCATATTCTACATGAAAGTTGAGTCACGGTACTCTCCTCCTATGCTCTCTGTACATGAAAAGGGCACCGATGCGTTGTTAGTACCCAAATCGCTAACGATGTCAGAAGGCTAACGGCCTGCTACTCAGCGCTTTATTGTCCCTCTAATCACTCTGACATGAATGCAAATGTAGGCTACAATGTTTGACCTCACTATGATCGATCAATTTGAAGAAGTTCAACAGCAGATTGAAACAGTGGAAAACATGGTCGTTGTGGATCTTGTTTCAAAGCCAAACAATGAAAAGGGACAGCGCTTTCTAAGGTGATGATTCATGCAAACATTTAAGACGTCGCATGTAGAACACCCATATGCATAGACCTATATATGAGCCCAAGGCTGAAAAAAAATGGATTGCAGTTATACAATACTGCATATTAAGCACAGCAGAATTTTTTTTTTTTTTAACTGATTTTAAGATGTACTTGGTACATAATTGGTGTAGGCTACAAACTCTAGTAATCCATTTTGAGTGTGGACTGCAGTATTATGCATACTGGATGGACTGGTTACCTTATGCTACGCTCTAAAACGTTCTCTCCATCAGTCTGGGAGAGAACGTATAGGCCTAGGACGGTGTTCCCCAAGCCTGGTCCTTGTGTAACCCCAACAGTACACATGGACAAACACACCATATTCAACACATTGAGGGCTTGATGATTAGCTGACAAGCTGAATCAGGTGTGCTTGTCCAGGTTTACAATACAAATGAGTACTGGAGGACCAGGGTTGGGAAACACTGGCCCAGGCCATGTGTTGCTTCGTTGATTGTGCAGGGCGGCCTACAATTATAGTGAATTTGTATTTGATATTATTAGGATTTTGAATAACCTAATAACATGGCGTTTTAAATTTTTTTTTAAATAATTAATAGGCTGACATATTACCTTTAGCTACAGAATATTTCACCACCGTGCGTTTCCATTTCCTCCTCTCCTTCATTCCTTTCTCCAGCGAGCAGAGAGAGGAGCCGTCGGCAGTTTAATGAAATATGTTTTGTTGTTAAAACGTGACTTTTGATGTTCCTGAATAGATTTCACTTGGTTTCCCAAATTAAGCACTGGGTAGTGGCAGGAAACAGGTTTGGAGACACCATGGCATACAGTTTGAGAGGAATTACGACCCGTCACGCAGCGAGAGGATGCTCCTCAAACAGTGGTTGATGCGTGGAGTGAAAGTTCTTAAAAGCCCAGACATCTTTATATGCAATCCAGTATGAAAGCAGAGTTTTACTGGTTGCCACAACAAGCAGAGGATACCAGTGCTACTATATTATTCAGCTGCTAATATTCTATTCTGAAATACATTTTCTTCATATCATGTTTCTTTACACCTGCCTAAAATAAATTATGGATTTGTGATGGTGTATATTAGTTGGAATTTGTTCCAAAGGCAGAGGCCTGGAGATGCTAACCGGGTTTGTTAATTAACCGTCAGTTGGCATGACAGTTACCGTCTGACAAAATGTAATGACTGCCACAGCCCTACTCATCATTTACAGAGGGAAAACAATCATTGTGTTTGTAGAGATGGGCATGAGTAATCGAGTACACAAACAGACATCAAAACATGATGTTCAACCAGATTTTTTCTTCTTCAAATACGGTAAAACTATTTCTCATTCATTTCAGAACTTCTCAATATTAAAATGTGTTATATTGAGAGAGCGGGTTTAACTATCACATTACAACTTCTTTATTTAAGATTTTAAAATATAAAATGGAAAATATTTGATGGCAAGTGCTTCTGATTGGCTGGGGGGAGTGAAATGGGGACCATCAGCATGGCGGCCAAACGCAGTAAGGGTTGGAAGTATATTGCATAGTTTGCAATGCAAATATCAAGCTCTCCTGTCATAGCACAACTATCACCATGAGAAATCATGCTTATCAAGCGCAAAGAAACTTTCTCGGAGGGGGACAAGCAGCAGCAATCTTGCACCGCATCTACTGTCACTGAAAAGCACCGCTGAGATCCCGCCAGAGCCGAGCAGTTAACACAGCTCATTACTGTTTCAATGAATGATTCTCAAATGGCTTGTTTTTTTTTATTGACTGAATAGATATGGGGCAATTTCAGTTGATATTTATTTACTTAACCCATCTTTACGTAGTCCTTTTGATTCCTAACAGAGGGCTTCTACAAGCAAGCGCCACCACTAAGGCTACTGCTTTTTTAAACATTGTGTTCCACAATATAATATAACCAGTTGATATTACGGTTTCAACATCTTAAAAGGCACTTGTTTTTTGACTGAATATATATGGGGCAATTAACAATTAGGATTTATCTGTATGATAAATTAGACATTGTTGCGCACTGTTGGCATACAGACAAATGCCCCCAAAAAATCCAGTCCAGGCCTTGTTCTAAAAATATATTTTTTTATTTGAATACTCGAGTACCAGGAAAAAAAACTCATGCGAGTACTCGAACAGTAAAAAAAATAAAAAGTAAAATGCCCATCCCTAGTTGTTTGTGACCAACATGATTTGAAGCAGTGTCACCTGGACCCCAGATGTCTGCATTAGCCCGCCTAGGTTTTGGAAGCAAATGTAACTTTTCAGGTCTCAGGCAAGGTTACCCATCACGAACGTGGTCCTCGAACCTCCTCCGTTACACTTCATCCAACACGTCACTTCTGTCGAGTTGTGTACTTATTGTGTCTATCTGTGTTGAGGTCTTTATTTGCGTTATGTCTAACTGTGTTAAGTTTCATGTTGTGTCTTACTTGTGTGCTTGTAATGTGTTGCGTTTCTGTCTAACCTGTGTTGGTGTGTGCATTTCTATTGGTTGTGTGTATTTCTGTTGGTTGTGTGTACGTACCGGTGTTAATGTGTGCATTTCTGTTGGTTGTGTGTATTTCTGTTGGTTGCGTGTACGTACTGGTGTTAATGTGTGCATTTCTGTTGGTTGTGTGTATTTCTGTTGGTTGCGTGTACGTACCGGTGTTAATGTGTGCATTTCTGTTGGTTGTGTGTATTTCTGTTGGTTGTGTGTACGTACCTGTGTTGATGTGTGGATTTCTGTTGGTTGTGTGCATTTCTGTTGGTTGTGTGTACGTACCTGTGTTGATTTCTGTTGGTTGTGTGTACGTACCGGTGTTGATGTGTGGATTTCTGTTGGTTGTGTGTACGTACCTGTGTTGATTTCTGTTGGTTGTGTGTACGTACCTGTGTTGATTTCTGTTGGTTGTGTGTACGTACCGGTGTTGATGTGTGGATTTCTGTTGGTTGTGTGTACGTACCTGTGTTGATTTCTGTTGGTTGTGTGTACGTACCGGTGTTGATGTGTGGATTTCTGTTGGTTGTGTGCATTTCTGTTTGTTGTGTGTATTTCTGTTGGTTGTGTGTACGTACCGGTGTTAATGTGTGCATTTCTGTTGGTTGTGTGTATTTCTGTTGGTTGTGTGTACGTACCTGTGTTGATGTGTGGATTTCTGTTGGTTGTGTGTACGTACCTGTGTTGATTTCTGTTGGTTGTGTGTACGTACCGGTGTTGATGTGTGCCTTTCTGTTGGTTGTGTGTATTTCTGTTGGTTGTGTGTATTTCTGTTGGTTGTGTGTACGTACCGATGTTGATGTGTGCCTTTCTGTTGGTTGTGTGTATTTCTGTTGGTTGTGTGTACATACCTGTGTTGATTTCTATTGGTTGTGTGTACATACCGGTGTTGATGTGTGCATTTCTGTTGGTTGTGTGTATTTCTGTTGGTTGTGTGTATTTCTGTTGGTTGTGTGTACGTACTGGTGTTGATGTGTGCATTTCTGTTGGTTGTGTGTATTTCTGTTGGTTGTGTGTATTTCTGTTGGTTGTGTGTACGTACCGGTGTTGATGTGTGCCTTTCTGTTTGTTGTGTGCACGTACCTGTGTTGAGGCTTTTGAGGCCCTCCTCGTAGACCTGGCAGCAGCGCTCCTCTCTCCTGGCGATGTCAGAGGCCCGCCCCTTGGCTGTCTGAAGCTCCTCCCCCACCGTCGCCTCCAGCTCCCGCTTGGCCATGAAGTCCCACGTCAGTGAGTCGTCTGTGTATTTGCTCTGCAGGCTGGGGACAAGGCATTCAGCATGGTCAGTGTGTGTTGTGTCATGTTGAAAAATGAATACAGAGATCAGCAACCCAAAATGTAGCCGTACTCTTGTATAATGGTGTCCTGTAGTTCTTTAGTGAAGTCAAAGATGGCGGCGATGGTCAAAAGAGACAGGATGAAATCGGCTCCTGTGGACAGCACAGAGAAAACCATTAACATCTCCAAAACACTGTATCTACTCTCTTAATAACCAAAGTAGACATACGAGATGACTGTTAGGCAATACAAATGGCATAGAACAAATACAATGCGATGGAATACAGCTCACCTTGGATTTTCCCAGTAGCATCTCTGTACACCAACTCGGCCAGTTTGCCACTCATGATCTCAGGGGAGAACTCGTACTCTCCCTGTAGAGTGAAGAGGACAATCAGTGACCCAGTACAAAAGAAGAAACTCAAAGGTGTGTGTGTGTGTACTCACCACGTCCATCTCAGCCTGCTCCAGCTCCTTCTGTTGCTTCCTCAGTTTCTCAGCGTGCAACAGCTCCATACGGAAGTACTGTTCAGATAGAGACACGGGTATCAATCATCCTGGGGCTTTTAACAGTGGTCCTGCTACATTTAGGCTTTTGTGTGCATTCATGTTTGCTACCACAGCACTTAGATTTCCATAGCATCTCAGCTTCGAGCCAAATATGGTAATTCTTCAATTCATTGAAAATCAAATGCCACTCTGTACCTCTTGGTAGACCTTCTTGCTTTCCGGGTGGAAGCGCAGGGCACGCAGGAACAGGTGTCTGGCGCTCTCTGACAAGTTTCTGTCCTCCAGCTCGCTCTTGGCAGCCATGATCCAGAGGGCTGGAGAAAGGAAAGGCAATCAATGATTCTGCTGACTAGGCTGCCATCCACTCAAACAATGTGAGGGCAAAGGGGGGTGCAACAATGTGTTCCTTGTGTTTTGTACACTCAGTGGATATTACAAGGACATATGCCATTGACGTGGTATGTCACCATAGTATAATGATGATAAATCTACCTGGTTTCTCAGGATGAATGGCGAGCATGGAGGAGAACACCTTGCTGAGTTGAACCTTTGTGTTCTATTTGAGGAGATAACAAAAATAACAGTTTCAGCACCAGAACACAACATTTATTCAATGTTTAGCAGTAAAGAACCAAAGATAACTTAAACTTACCCATTTCTTACAGAAAGCAATGTGAGAGAGCCACAGCTGCACATCATCCTGCAAAAAGAGGAGATCTAATGTGTCTGTCCATTGACTTCTTTGGTGCCTTCTGCATAGCGCTGTTTGATATATTCAACATCCTGTAGCTAATAGCTAGGTCATATAGGGCTTGTACAGTACCTTCCATTTAGTTGTGGCCCTTCTGAAAATGCTGTTGATCCTCGAGATGATGGAATACTCTATCTCCTCTCTTTTGAACTGATAGCCGATGCGCTAAAAATTAAACATGATGAGGAACAAATATGAACTCCTGATACAGATATTAAATATTTCAATAGAACTTCAAGTGGATTTACAGGATTTCATTGGTTGTAAACTATGGCATGATACCGAAAGTGGATATTATTATTAGTGGATTCTGTCATTGCCATGGAGCTGTAAGGCAGCCAAACAGAGAGCTCTGTATATTTTGGATTTTAATGTGTTTTTTTTTTTGATAAGTCATTGAGTGTTGATTGAATATATATCTGGTTGTCTCTACCCATGAGTGATGGCAAGTCTGCTTGTTTAGGCTAGCTAGATAGCTAGCTGCCGACTAACGTTTGCATTTAAAAGACGCATCAGACTCAGCACCGGCTTCTATTTAAATTAAAAAGTGGAACATTGCCTGTGCGACCTCGGAAACAGACAACTAGGCTTATATTAAGCTCTTCCTTATAAGACCTGACTGCATTGTGGAAATGGTAGAGTGTTCGTAGTGAGGATGACTACTGCTCTGGATTGATGTGTGGTGAGCTTTTTTGTGCCATAGTAATAAGTGCAGAGACATCACCCAAGTGGGTGCACAAGTCCAGGCTACAGAGAGGTTGAGCTGAGGACGACATCAGGGCCTCCAAGCCAACTCCATCACAGGAAGGCTACAGATAGGCTGAGGACAACATTATGGCCAGCAAGCCAAATTAAATGCATCACCATTACACCAATGGGTTGCCAGAAGCACCAGTCTGCCATGAGCTGGCACACGGCGGAACTCTCTGAAGCTGGCTTCATCAACATCACTTTCATTGTTTTGTTTATTGGGTTGGGTCAGTGTCAATGACAGTGCCAACACACTGTCATTGACACTGACCCAACTCCAGCCACTTTAATAATGGGAATTGATGGGAAATGTAAATATATCACTAGCCACTTTAAACAATGATACCTTATATAATGTTACTTACCCTACATTATTCATCTCATATGCATACGTATATACTGTACTCTATATCATCGACTGCATCCTTATGTAATACATGTATCACTAGCCACTTTAACTATGACACTTTGTTTACTTTGTCTACATACTCATCTCATATGTATATAATGTACTCGATAGATTCCAAGAACACAGGATGAGATGTTACTATCCTTTGTGCAAGCACTTCCAAGAGTTAATGAACAGTGAGCGTGGTGAAATTTGGGGAACGCATCGTCAGTAGTGTACCTTTGGTTCCTAGGGTGTTTCGGCCTTTCACACTATACACCCTCCTCAAAGGCGGCCAGCGACAGGGTGATCAATCCTACGCTTGCGTCCCATTCCCAATTAGTCATAGGAGTTGCCTTGTTGTTGATAGCCAACATCCCATGGGACTATGCATGGCAGGGGCGTACTCCTCCCTGAGTCAATCATTGTTGACCGCATACCTCCTGGCCCTCTCACTTCGGGGCCCAGCTAGGGTCTTTCCTCTTCATCCAGAGCCACTGACTGCTGCCTTCTGCCACCTCTGATACAGCTTTGATTGCCGAACGCTGGCTCTGGCCCTTAATTCCCAGGTCTCTAAGCAGTCTGGTTGTAGATGTTGCCACAAAACCTCTGCAGCCCACCTCCACTGGTCGGACTTCTGTGTTCCAGCCATGATGCCGTGCTTCGGCAGCTAGATCAGCATAGCGCAGATGTTTTCGCTCATAAGCCTCATCTACTGAGTTTTCCCAGTTTTCCCATGCTGCCCTGTACCATCACTCATTCATATATCCTTATGTACATATTCTTTATCCCCTTACACTGTGTATAAGTCAGTAGTTTTGGAATTGTTAGTTAGATTACTTGTTGGTTATCACTGCATTGTCGGAACTAGAAGCACAAGCATTTCGCTACACTCGCATTAACATCTGCTAACCATTTGTATGTGACAAATAAAATTTGATTTGATTGTTATTCTCTTTATTTGTAGGTCTATACCACAATTCAACTTGTAGCTGCAAATGTGTAGCCTACAAAATGAAATTAACCAATGAAACAAATCCAATCCAAATCATGTATATAATAGTTAATATGAGATTCAAAACTTACTGATCTTCTCTTCTTTATCAGCTCTAATACATTGATTTCATACTGAAAGAAATAAAACAGATTAATAAATTGTTGTTTTTGATTGCCCATACTCACATTTTCAAGCTGTATTCACTGGTATTTGGCACTCACCTGAATGTATGCAATGAAGTCAACTTTGGTTATGATCAATCGATGCAGTTTGTATTCTAAAGCTGTCGCCCTTTTTAGCATGGATCTGTAATTGAGAAATTAATCGGATTTTATACAACTTCAAAGATTTTTGTCAACATTGCTAGTTAGCTAAGCTAGAGTGTTTTTCATCTTACTTGACTTCTTTTTTGCTGAACAGTCCCACTCTCTCCAACTGTTCCAACTCTGGGATTCGATTCTCGATCCGCTGTTGGACTATCTCAGCCATCGTCACTTACTTGGTGCTTTAATTTTGACTGCCTTCTGTTGTAAATGTTATTAAAGTATTCCGTAAAAACAAGATTAGTGAACTAAATTAGCCCAAAAGCATTTTTCACACGTGTGGAAGTTGTGATTGCTGTACTTCCGGTTCCGTGCTTCAACTGAGTCCGTGCAAAAACATGTGAATTTACAATAAATTACCGCTTGACACGCGAAAAACTCGGCATTGGTCTTTATTATTAGCCCATGCATTATAATCATGTGTAATGGTCTGCATTTACATTCACCATAAAACTATATAACATAGACAGTACATTTCCTATTTCATCAGTTTTCTGGTTTGCATAAATTCAGAACTGAGAATATTTGGCAACAACTGTTTCTGCAACATGTGTATTGATTTATAATTGGCACCAGAAATATGCAAACAGCTAGGGAGAAAAGTAAACAAGCTTCACAAATCGTGCCCGGTTGGTGGAAAGATTTCCCGCAAAATCGTTGAAAAGCAAGAGAAAGCGAGCGGCAATTTGCCTCTTCCACCGAACTTGATGGTGTCACTTACAGTTGCGTCTGCCCAATCACAAGTCTCAAATTCCATATTCGAATTTCTATTGGATGAGAAGTATTTCTAGATGTCCAGTAAGACCACACGATTTTAGCATAACGTGTAGCTCATCTGAAGTTTTAATGTTTTTCATATAATCAATAACATAATCTATTATTTTTATGTAAATATGATGGATGTACTTTACTAGTCGACTTTGTGTGAATCGTTGGAGGGAATACTGGACCGCAACATTTGAGATTTCTTCTCGTTAACCCAGTATGCTAGTTTAGCTAGCAGCAGCTTGCTTCCTTGCTAATTTCATGGGTTACCTGTGTTGGTGAGTCTCTAGCTGGATAGCTAATCTAATGCTCACAAGGTTAGCTTCAGTGTTGTACAGTCAGATAGCAAAGTATCATTTTGTGTTTTACCCGTTTCGAATAACACTCCCACACGTTTACTAGCCATCTAGTTATAATTTAGGACATTTTGACCATTTGTTTATGTTAGCTAGTTAGCCTTGCTGGCTAACTAGCTAACAAAAACCCAGATGCTGGAATTTGAGACAAATTACGGTAGCTAGCTAATGTGTTTATCTCTATATTTCTTACAAAAATATGTATGTGTGTAGTTAGCTATGATCTTTCATAGTCTTTTGGGATGTTGAAATGGAAAAATATAATGTTATACAAAGCCAATAGTAAAGTAGGTTAGCTAGCTTGCTAACCCAACTAACGTTAGCTGATATGATTATGTTTCCTTTGTTTTGAAAAGGACCATAATAATGTTTGTTTCATCTGCATGGATGCACCATCTACAGCATTCAGGTGAAGTCATGAGTGGGACCAGTTGTAAAGCGAACGGCGCCGTCTACCCGGCCTCGACAACTGTAATGACCACGGTGAAGAAGCCGAAGATGGAGCAGATTCAAGCAGACCATGAGTTGTTTCTACAGGCCTTTGAAAGTGAGTTGCATGACTTTTTATTTATACCAGGAAGTAACGATTTTAAGCCAGGTGGAAATCTTTGAAAATAACCAATAGCGTATCATTTAGATTTTGTTACTGTTGTCTACTTTTCTCACAACTAATATCAATGACACGGACTAATACGAGGCCTATCTCTGACTAAATTTGATTAGAAAGTGGGCCTGGAACCATAACATGCATAGGATATATATCTGTGCTGCTCTGCAATACTATACACCTCTGTGAATACATTCACATTCATACCACAATTCTATTCAATTCTTACTAAAATCATAAAAATAAGATTAATGAGCAGGCTATGATTATTGTTATGATGTATTTGCAGAGCCAACTCAAATCTACAGATTTCTCCGCACAAGGAACCTGATTGCAGTAAGCAAATACTACATCCATAATATACATAATGTACAGAAACTAAACTAATCTTCAGAAACTATTCACACCCGTTGAAATGTTCCTTATTTTGTTGTTACAGTCTGAATTGGATTACATTTAGATTGTGTGTCTACGTAAAATAACCCAAAATGTCAAAGTGGAATTGTGTTTTTAGAAATGTTAACAAAAAAAATAAAAACAAAAAACTGAAATGTCTTGAGTCAATAAGTATTCAACCCCATTGTTATGGCAAGACTAAGACTTTGCTTAAGAGGTCAGATAATAAATTGCATGGATTAACTCTGTGTGCAATAGTGGTGTTTAATGTGATTTTTGAATGACTACTCCATGCATACAATTATCTGTAAGGTCCCTCAGTCGAGCAGTGAATTTCAAGTACATATTCAACCACAAAGACCAGGAAGGTTTTCCAATGCCTCGCAACGAACGGCACCTATTGGTAGATGAAGAAAATATCAGACATTGAATATCCCTTTGGGCATAGTGAAGTTATTAATTACATTACACTTTGGATGGTGTATCAATACATTGTCACTACAAATATACGTCCTTTCTAACTTGGTTGCCGGAGAGTAAGGAAACCGCTCAGGGATTTCACCATGAGGCCTATGGGGACTTTAAAACCGTTACAGAGTTGAACCTCTTAGATGTAAAGGCAAAATGTTGATTTCCATCTATATAGACATACCCAAAAGGAACTGCTATTCATGTGTAATTACATGATACTGACATGACAAAAATGTCTATATCTGGAAAGAAGACATCTGGGAGATGATGAGAAAATGATCAGAAGATAGGAGTTACATAGGTCAGAATACGCAAGATCAAGCACACACAATACAAATATTTTGAAAGTAATCTTTCATCAATAAGATAATTATTGATGCCCAGAGCTGGAAACACATCAGATGACTCCCACAAGATGTGAACAGTATCAGAAAAAAATGGGATTGATAGGCCTAACAACTAGAAATGGGCATATGTTTTAGTAAGTGTGGTCACGGGATGTTTCCAAGTATCCCTAAACTCCTTCAAAGTGGCATATGTCTGTAAATTAGATAATTGCAGTGCTATTACACATTTGCAATCCCTAAATGCTATTTGTTCAGTATAAAAACTATTTCTACTATATCAACCTCACTCAAACATTGTGGTGGTATTATGTGGTATCCGGGGTACATTCAAGTGTTCTTTCAACCTCTCCAAATTGTCAGAATGTGGTAATTGCACGTGGGTGTGCCTAAAAGTTATTTGTTCAGTATAAAACCTAAGTTTCTACAACACCAACCTCTCTGAAACATTGTGGTGGTGTCGGGGGACATACAGGGGATATCCAAGTGTTTTTAAAACCTCTCCAAAGTGCCTGAACGTTTAGCCTACACATGTCCAATGTATTGGTCCCACATACAAATGAACTGTTTACCAAAACAATATAAAAGCAACAGATATACATTCAAAAATATATAATCATGTCTTATCAAACACAAAGTTGGTTACACACGTGTCCTTCACGTGTGCAAAAATAGAAATAAGCTGAACGTTTGAGTGGGGGGTCTTGTGATGGTTGCTTTGGGCCCCCAATTCAGCCATTTCCAACACCAGCTGCTCTCGGAAGGCCAGCAGGGAGAGAGGGGGTTGACCTTTTTTGCTTTGGACATCTGCTTGTGGAGAATGAAAGCATTTACTGTAGCAATGTCCACAAAGTGGTTTTAAAAAATCTTATACCACTTCCTGGCCTTGTGGAGGACCTGGAGGACCGGGTAGTAGCCTATCAGAGCATCAGATAGGTCGACACCCCCCATGCTGGCACTGTAGTCCTTCACAGAAATAGGAATGGGGACATTCTTCCCTTTTCACCCTCCTTGAGACATGGTTGTTATTGAATGCTTTGTGGTGAGCATGGTTACTTCTCTAGTGTCCTTCCATTTCACAAAAAGTAGCTTGTTACTCCTGTTCCAACGTATGGTCCCCCTCTCCGCTGTCTTTGTCATGACGTTTACCTTGGTCTTGGGGAAACCGTTTCTGTTGGGACGAATGGTGCCACAATATGTAGAACCATCAGATGGGGTGATTGACATAGCAGTGGGGGGCGCTTGCTGGGAGGGGTGGTTCCCAAACGTCATCATCTAAATCGTCTGCATCCTCCATTCTGTGGTAAACAAAATAAAGGAAAATTTTGTTGTAAGACACACAGTTGACTAAATTTACAAAAATTACATGACTGTGAAGTAAAAACAACTAGTCTTTATCTGTACAGTGACTCAAAATAGGTGTGAAGCACACACACACAATACAAACAGTAACACTTTGGAGACAAAGGCAGAGGTGAGGACCACAAAAACAATGGTCATGAGAGCTTAGTGGCCTCTCCAAAGTTACAAGGATGAAACGTAGAACAGCAAACAGTGAACTAATATGAAACAGACAATAACAATAATAATCATTACTCTCGAGGCTGGTGATCAATAACAGTAGGTCACAGGGGCGGCAGGTAGCCTATTGGTTAGAGCGTTGGGCTAGTAACCGAAAGGATGCTAGATCAAATCCCTGAGCTGACAATGTAAAAATCTGTCGTTCTGCCCCTGAACAAGGCAGTTAACCCACTGTTCCTAGACCGTCATTGTAAATAACAATTTGTTCTTAACTGACTTGCCTTCTTAAATATTTAAAAAATGACAACAAAAAAACAGGCAGACAAATAAGACATCCCCATGATCTGTGGAGTCCCGGCTTTTTGGTATGTATAGACGTATTCCGTGTTTATTTTGTTTACGCTAACTGCAATGTAGGTAGCAGCCATCTTGGAATTAGGACATTGGCTCGGCCTGCCCTTATACATTTGTATGCCCATATATGGTAGTAAGCCACACCAAAGATTTTAAGGCACAGGTCAATAAGCCAAGATACTGAACTTTCTGCAGACGCCCTGCTTTTGCAGATAGGGGCTACCGTTCTCATACCAGACTGAATAGAATAAAACCAATCTAATAGACTTACCCAGAAAGACTCATAGTTATAATTGCTGTGATTGTAACATGTATTGACTCAAGGGGTTGAGTACCTATCTATTCAAAATATGTTTTATTTTCCATAAATGTGATTATTTATTTGTTTCTTCCACTCTGACATTATAGTATTTTGTGTAGGTTGTTGACAATTTTGTAGTTATTTTTTAAACCAATTTTGTAACACAAAAAATGTGGAAAAGGTCGAGGGGTGTGAATACCTTCTGAAGGCACTGTATATATAATAATAGATATGCATGTCATTTTATTTCTCATTTTCACAATGTCTGGTGTATTAATGATTAACCTCCAAATGCTTCCATTTTAGCCTATATTCTTGCACAGGACTCTTACCTTCATGACCCACAGAAACACTCGAACAAATGCCAAAAGGTAACATATTGTTCTCTGATTGATCTGAAAGGGATCAGATGATTTTTATATGGTAGTAAGACATTAATCAGAGATGGTATAAAGTAGAACCTCAAAGATAAGAACCTCAAACTTTCAGACTGGACGTTAACCAAAGGTCAATATCAAACCGGGACATGTATTAAATGCAAACTTATGTGGGCTACACACAAGCGTACACCTTGCTTACACGTGTAAATACACAATCTATATTTTCTATAAGGGTAGATGCGGTTATCAAGAAAATTTCTAAGTTACGGACGGCTATTTTATGAACCTCCATTCCCGACATGTTCATATCTTTGAGGTCCTACTGTACTTTTGTTTTTATCTCATCAAAGTTAAAGCCGCTTCTGAGGTCCTAATTTGTGCTGTGCTTGAACTTGTGTGCTCAGGAAAACGTTCAAGGTGGATGACATGCTGCTCAGAGTTGAGAAGATGAAGGGAGAGCAGGAATCTCATAGGTAAGAGTTAGGAGACGTAACAATATTATGAGACGTGTTACACGTTTTAATGGTTCATGCATGCTTATCATAACTTATAAAGCCTTGAGCCGTATAGTTTTCTTTTCTTTAAATGTCTTTTATTTGAGGTGTTTTCACTTTATTTAGACAAAGTAATCGGAGGTGGAGGCTGGCAAGTAGGAGAGAAACCGTGGGAAGGGTGGGGGGAGCCTTATATGTGACTTGTGCCTGAGAGTGTTAGCAGCTCTTCATCTTTTCTGATTGTGTATTACTGCTTTTTCTTCTAGCTTGTCCTCACACCTGCAGCTTACCTTCACTGGATTCTTCCATAAGGATGGTATGCCCAATCAATACTCTCCTGTTTGCACCATGTTCAAATGCAATTTATTTGTCTGCCTTATGCCAATGTGTTGGTGTGATATTTGTACAAAAACGGAAGAGACAAAAGGGTGAAACATAAGACACAAGTTTTTTCTCTCTCACTTTCTCCCTCACAGAAAAGCCATCTCAGAATTCAGAAAACGAACAGAGCTCGGTCTCTCTAGAGGTGCTACTTGTCAAAGTCTGCCATAAAAAACGAAAGGTCAGAACAATGCTTTGTTTCTCTCTCACATTGTCTCAATCACGTGAAATTGTTTATAAACCGAACTCCTATCTCAACTCCGAGCTAAATCCTAACTTTTCTCCTGTAACGTTGTTTTCCATAGGATGTCAGCTGCCCGGTGAAGCAAGTGCCTACAGGTAAAAAGCAAGTGCCTTTGAATCCTGACTGCAGCAACCAAACCAAGCCCGGCTCCCTGCCCTCCCTGCTGGTGTCCAGTAACGAGTTTGAGCCCAGCAACAGCCACATGGTCAAGTCCTACTCGCTCCTGTTCAGGGTCTTACGCACCGGGAGGAGGGACATGAACGGCCTTGTGAACGGCGAGGCCAACGAGAACATAGGCAAGTAGTTGCTAAAACACCCTCAGGGATGTTGGATGGCTCACTAAAATCAAATGTCTGTTTGTTTGGAGAGAAAACAGATTAGTTGTAGGGACACTACCTCACGAAGGTAGTTGAGAGAATGCCAAGAGTGCAAAGATGTCATCAAGGCAACGGGTGGCTACTTTTAAGAATATAAAATATATTTTGATTTGTTTAACACTTCTCTGGTTACTACATGATTCCATATGTGTTATTTCATAGTTCTGATGTCTTCACTATTATATATATATATATATAATATGGGGACCATTTTGATGAT
The DNA here is from genome assembly GCF_021184085.1 of Oncorhynchus gorbuscha. Taxonomy (NCBI): domain Eukaryota; kingdom Metazoa; phylum Chordata; class Actinopteri; order Salmoniformes; family Salmonidae; genus Oncorhynchus; species Oncorhynchus gorbuscha. The sequence goes on along the minus strand of NC_060190.1, from coordinate 12,962,408 downwards.
GTGGCATTAATGAGGCAAATGTCTCGTTTTTGTTTGTTTGGTGTCTTTACATGTTCAGATGTGACAGAGGTGCCCAACAGAAAGAAGAGAAGCTCTGCCCACAGAGAAGATGGAGAGACCACAGAGACCTTTGTTGCACAGATGACCGTCTTTGACAAGAACAGGTAAACAACATACCATATATGGCAAAATGGTAGTAATTTATCCCCAGGTGGCAACTGTCAATACCAAGTTGCTGCTGCACTTTGACCTCAAGGATATTTAGCCGCTTGCGAGTATCTTTTTAAAGTGCTATAAACTCTGACCCCTATTTTTGAATTAAAACCATGACCACATATATTCTAGAACTGTTCACACTCATTGCTAAATGCATTATTCATTAGTTAATAAGGGACCTCTGTCATGTGCAGGAGATTGCAGCTGCTGGATGGGGAGTATGAAGTGTCCATGCAAGGGATGGAGGACTGCCCCGTCAGCAAGAAACGAGCCACATGGGAAACCATTCTGGATGGGAAGGTGAGTGTGTCAATCTAGCTGGCTTTGGTTTCAGGCCAGCACTAAAAACACCTGATTTTAATTACACTAATCAGTCTTGATAAGAAGTTGATTAATTGAATCCGGTGTTGTTGTGCAGAGCTGAAACAACAGCTTGCCCAACGAGTAGCTCTCCAGCACCGGGGTTGGGGACGACAACTATACTGTAGGACACTCCACATCGAAATGTGTGTATGATGGTACTGAGACAATGTTTCCTGCTCTGCTCCCACAGAGGCTGCCACCGTTCGAGACGTTCTCTCAGGGACCCACGCTGCAGTTCACTCTGCGCTGGACAGGCGACGCCAGCGACAAGTCCACAGCCCCCGTGGCCAAGCCCCTGGCCACACGCAACTCTGACGGCTCCAGCCCCGTGGAGAGCAGGCCCAGCACACTCAAATCTGCCCCCCTGGGTAAGAGACACAACACACTCACTAGCATCTTACTTGGCTTTTACCCAAAAGGAAAAACACATTGTAACCTCCCATTAGATTCACTCACACCAATTTCAGTATACTGTCCTCTTGCCTCGACTCAAAATGTGTGTATCTAAGGCTGGGTTTACACAGGCAGCCCAATTCTGATAATTTTTTCAATCATTGGTGTCCGATCTGATGTGATTGGTCAGAAGGCCAATTAGTGTGAGGGGGAGATCAGAATTGGCCTGCCTGTGTAAACCCAGCCTTAGATACACACATTTTGAGTCAAGGCACACACGCAGCCTTGGTCACCATCTAACCAATACTAGAGCCATAAATATACTATGACTTTAACTTTATAATAAAATTGACCAGACCGACATGCAGCTGCATCACTAGCACAATAATGTCCCGAAAAATGGTTTGTGCTATCTAATAACCTCTGACTCCTTCATTTCTCCCTCCCCTCCCTGTTGTAGCTGTGAAGGCCTCTGTCAGCACAGACATCCAGATGAAAAGAGAACAGATCCTGTGTGAACCCAGGCAGAAACTGCGTATATTTTACCAGGTTTGTTTATGCACCAATATGAAATGTTTCACAGCGCTTTACACAGTAAGGGGGAAACTCGCCTCATCCATCACTAATGTGTAGCACACGCCTAGTTATGATTATCATGATACACCTCTAAGTACAGGGGAAGAGTTCCGTAATATACTTACATGTAAAACAAAATCTTTTTTGAGCATCACTCAGAATGGTTCAGTTATTAATAAACCAGTAATGAACTTCCATCTTTTTGTCCCATGGCAGTTCCTATACAACAACAACACACGGCAGCAGACGGAGGCTAGAGACGACCTCCACTGTCCCTGGTGCACCTTGAACTGTAGGAAGCTTTACAGCCTGCTGAAACACCTCAAACAGTCCCACAGCCGCTTCATTTTCAATTACGTGGTGAGAGACTAGGGCTTTGTTTGTGTGTGTGTGTGTGTGTGTGTGTGTGTGTGTGTGTGTGTGTGTGTGTGTGTGTGTGTGTGTGTGTGTGTGTGTGTGTGTGTGTGTGTGTGTGTGTGTGTGTGTGTGTGTGTGTGTGTGTGTGTGTGTGTGTGTGTGTGTGTGTGTGTGTGTGTGTGTGTACAGGATTCCTATGTTTGAACGTTTTCCTATTTCAGCACGCTTATATGGAAGGACATTCAACAAGCTCAGCACTTATACAAATGGCTGATGATTAAAAGATTGTGGGGGCTGTTTTGTTCGACTTCAGTTTGGCTTTTGACATTATCGATCATAGTCTGCTGCTGGAGAAACTTGTGTTATGGCTTTACACCACCTGCTATATTGTGGATAAAGAGTTAGCTGTCTAACAGAACACAGAGATGTTCTTTAATGGAAGGCTCTCCAACATAATCCAAGTAGAATCAGGAATTCCCCGGGGCAGCTGTCTAGCCCCCTTACATTTTTCGATCTTTACTAACGACATGCCAGCCAGTGTGTCTATGTATGCGGATGACTCAACACTATACATGTCAGTTACTACAGCGACTGAAATGACTGCAACACTTAACAAAGAGCTGCGGTTAGTTTCAGAATGGGTGGCAAGGAATAAGTTAGTTCTAAATATTTCAAAAACTAATAGCATTGTATTTGAGACAAATTGTTCACTAAACCCTAAACCTCAACTAAATCTTGTAGTAAATGATCTGGAAATTGAGCAGGTTGAGGTGACAACTGCTTGGAGTAACCCTGGCTTGTTAACGGTCATTGTCAAAACATATTGATAAAACAGTATCTAAGTTAGGTAGAAGTCCATAATAAATGTCCATAATAAAACGCTGCTCTGCATTCTTAACAGCACTATCAGCAAGGCAGTTCCTACAGGCTCTAGTTTTGTCGCACCAGGACTACTGTTCAGTCGTGTGGTCAGGTGCCACAATGAGGGACTTAGGAAAATTGCAATTGGTTCAGGACAGGGCAGCACGGGTGGCCCTTGGATGTACACAGAGAGCTAATATTAATAATGTGCATGTCAATCTCTCCTGGCTCAAAGTGGAGGAGAGATCGACTTCGTCACTGCTTTTATTTGTGAGAGGCATTGACATGTTGAAAGCACTGAGCTGTCTGTTTAAATGACTAGCATACCCATGCATACCCCACAAGATATGCCACCAGAGGTCTCTTCACAGTCCCCAAGTCCAAAACAGACTATGGGATGCGCACAGTACTACATAGAGCCATGACTACATGGAACTCTATTCCACACCAAGTAACTTACGCGAGCAGTAGAATCAGAAAAAATGTCAAATATATCTATTTTTAAATACACCTTATGGAACAGCGGGGACTGTGAAGCAACACTAACATGGGCACAGACACTTGCATATACACACACATGATAACATACACACACTTACACATGGATTTTGTGTTCTAGATATGTGGTAGTGGAGTATGGGCTTGAGGGAACACACTTAGTGTGTTGTGAATTCTGTAATGAATGTATTGTAATGTTTTTAAAAATTTAACTATTAACTTATGCTAATTTGATCTTTTGATTAACCCTATACAGGTAAAAAGTAAAAAAAACTTTTAAAAAACTGTTAAAAAGCAAGGAGATTTTAAAGCCATCTACTACCAAGTACCTGGCATACTGTATGTTGAATAGTTGAGTTGTTGAGAGTTTGAGAGATAGTTATTGTAATTGAATTGATGTCCCCCTGTCTGTCTCCAGCCTCACCCTAAAGGTGCTAGGATAGACGTGTCCATCAATGAGTGCTATGACGGCTCCTACGTGGGCAACCCCCAGGACATCCACAGCCAGCCCGGCTTCGCTTTCAGCCGCAACGGCCCCGTCAAGAGGACTGCCGTGACACACGTACTGGTGTGCAGGTAAAGAAGGCGTCTCCTGTCTTCATCTCACTGGCTCTCTCACCCTCAGTCAACCAGTAGCACAGATTGCATGTCAGAATCAAAGCGCTGAAGTAAAAAGATTCACTTGGTTTTGTTTCGCCTCCTGGGTAATCATGTGAAATTATTTTTGTATTGGCTGTGTGCTTAAAAAGTAAAACTGCCATTTTGATTGGCTGACGTATTCCATATTTCCTCACTTGGATGGTACCATCATAGCCATATAGCTAGCTGAGAATGTGTACTATTTGTCCACTAGCTTGCCTGCGGGTGTGTACCTAACCTAACCACAGCCTCTGACCCCTAGTGCATTGCTCCTGTCTTGTAGGCCCAAGCGGACGAAGCCCAGCCTGTCAGAGTTCCTGGAGTCTGAGGATGGGGAGCTGGAGCAGCAGAGGACCTACGTGAGCGGACACAACCGCCTGTACTTCCACAGTGACAGCTGCATGCCCCTCAGACCCCAGGAGATGGACGTGGACAGCGAGGACGAGAGAGATCCTGAGTGGCTGAGAGAGAAGACCGCCACGGTCAGTCCCTCCGCTCACACTGTTACTCAGACCGAGATGATGTACAATGGAGTCAAAGAGAATTAAAAACATAACAATGACTGCCTGATGTTTATACAGAATGGCCCATATCCTAACTTTAGATAGATGCATGTCAAATGAGTGTCCCATTGATATCAATGTATGAAATTCGAGCATCTCAAGATAGGATTACACCCTATATGAAGCCAACAGAAATGAGTGTCGGCTTGAACTACAGCTGTGCTTTGCTTCCATATACTAAAACGTACTTTCTGGTTGTGTTGGTAGACTAATCTATGAGTGTTCCACCCACAGCAATTGGATGAGTTCACAGACGTCAACGAGGGCGAGAAGGAGGTGATGAAGCTGTGGAACCTGCACGTCATGAAGCATGGGTATGTACCTAAAAGCTGTGGGTATGTATCTCTAATCACTAGCCTCTTACGGCACTATAATAGATAACTTAGAAATACACATACAGCCACATCACCTTGAAGAGTTTACCTCTTAACATGTGCTATAAATGGTGTCTAAGTAAGGATAAAAATAATCATCCTTATGTTCCTGTAATTTAGAAATCCACATAAAGCCATGACACTTTGAGAGTTTACATCTAACGTGATATAAAATAGCATAATGTATTTTAAAAAGTTGTTCTTAATCTGACTCATTCTCTCTAGTAAAATCAGTATTCTAACCTCATTTCCTCCCGTTGTGTTCTGTTTCCTGTCCGTATCTAGCTTCATAGCCGACAACCAGATGAACCAGGCCAGCATGCAGTTCGTGGAGAAGTGCGGCGCCTACATCGCCCGCCGCAACCTCTGCCGCAACTTTCTGCTGCACCTGGTCAGCATGCACGACTTCAACCTGGTCTCCGTGGCCACCATCGACCGCGCCATGTCCCGCCTCCGCCACATCCAGGAGGAGCTGCCCGACGCCGGGGCCGACGACCAGGCTGACCGGGCCCTCATGGAGGGCGCCTGCAACGGCACCGCAATCGCCTGCAGCTCTGGCGGGGGTGGTGGGACCAAGCACGGCAAGAGGACAAAAAGCTCCGTGACTGACTGATGAACTGATGGCATTTGGTGGCAGCAGTCGATCCGACCCATTCATTTTCATTGTTATAACTGTCACTCTTGGTGCTTAGCTAGGTGGGAGGAAGACGTCAATGGAGGATTGTCTTGTATTGACTCAAGACATACAAATATAGCTACACACACACAACACAGGCATATGAAGACTCACTATAATGTGAGGTTTTACCAAGTCATTATGCACCGAGAGACAGTTTTAGTGATTCTTGGTGGTTTCGGGGGGTGTGAAGAAACTGGGGGGGGTCACTTGAAAGGTATTGTAATCATGCTTTGACTGCCTTTGTTATCACGTTGTAATCAGAAACTGTATTGAGTGGATATGCAGTAAGTCATGCATATTGGTAACATTGTCACTCCTGATGGTCTGTATCCCATAACCCTGTCTGTTTGGCTCTAATGATCCTTTTAGTTGACTATTGTTTTAGCACTTGGTAATAATTTGTATTCGTGAATTGTTTTCAACTTGAGTTGAATCACTTTTTTTTCAAATTCTGTGCAACTGCATCAATTGTCAGATTCACCCAGTCTGTCTTGAATCCCCTGGATCCTTATCGGGATTTTATTTGTTTTGATTTGATGTATGTTGTTTCTCATGTTTCTGTTGATACTATCTTGAGTAATGGAGGATCAGTGGACTATTTTTCCACACGACCGGATTACTCTCTGCATCCATAGCTTGAGGATATTAAGCCAAGATGAACCACAAACTGCCAGCACATTCACCCTTTTTATGTAGACTGCCTAGCTCTTCTACAGGGGTGTGTTCACTGGGAAGCAAATGGGACAAAACGGGGCGGGACCTACCTGCATTTGTCCAATAGGAAATTCTTGTTTTTGTTGCAAAATGTTTTCTGTTTTGAAATGTTTTGCCACAGTTTGCTACTGTATGCACTAATGCATACACCCCAGAAAACATGACTACAACCTATGGATGACATGCTGGAACCTGTATTATGGTTAACTAGGTTTGAGGGACATCTGGAACTCAAGCTGTTTTTGATGTTCATTTATCTTCATAAACGGGCGAGATAGGAAGTGTTGGACAACACTTCTTACAGACACTTTGTATACATTGTAATAATGTCAATATCTAGCTATATCCCATTGTGAACCTGATTATCACTGATTATGGACATGTAGGATTATTCTTCAAAGGCAATATGCTGTTTGTTCATTGGAAATGGATCCTAGTTGATATGTGTCTATCCTACAATTAGTCTCTGTTTAAATGCCAAAGGGGGTGATTTTCAGTAAGTCTCTCAGTTCTTCGTACATTTTTGTTTGTTGCTGCATCATTTCAAAACGTTAAATGACGAGCGGTGTATAAGCCTTAGCTGTGTTTTTGCGTTGTGTGAGTGCACAAATTGAACATAAGCAGTAGTTTTGGTGCTTCGTTGGACACCTTTTCCCTCAACTCCATGGACCAGTCTTTTACTTCCTTGTACCTTTATGCACGTTTTTGATCGGCTGGATATAAGGGTAGAAAACAATCAATTCACCATATTGTCAAACCACCGTTGAAGTCGTGAACTATGTTATAAACTTTGGATATGGGGATTTTATATTTAAAATAAAATACATTTGACCTTGTCAGTTTTATTTATTCAACTGATATCACCATTGATGGAATATAGAATATTTTAATATGTTCAGAAAATGTAGATCAGCCTACTACCAAAGGATTTGTAACGTCAGTGCCTAGCGGCGGGACAAAATATTCATGGCGTAGTACCCAAATTGCTGTCTGATTGGTTGATCTGGGTTTGGCGCATTTATTTGAACATACGGAAGCGATAAGTTACACAACATTTAAACATTTGGCTGCGTGTGCTGATTAATGTTTAAGGAATAGCGAAATCAAGAAATTAGCATGAACGTAAGCATGTTTAAAGTAACTTTCTCGGCAGGCTATTATTGACTTGTTCAGAAGCTCATATCAGAAAGTGAAGTTCCCCAGCTAGCTAAGTCTATGTTACAATGTGTCAACGGTTGTGAAAGTGCTACTTTATTGGTAACTAATGCAGCACCTGCTGCCATCTGGCACTTCGAAGACAAAAGTGAATGTAACTTTAATTTTTTGTCTTCCAAATTATAGTGAATGATCTGAATGCACTTGATATTATGACCGTAATGTTGACATCTTCAGAAAGGAATTTGATTTATTTATTTTTATTTAACTAGGCAAGAAAGATGTGGTTATCGCCCTACTTGGCCATTGAGAAGAAGGCAGGGTGCTCAAAATCCAATGACATCACAAAGTACTTCAGTATAACCCCACAACCTCTTGGGAGGAAGAGCCTCATTTCTGAGCAGGCGAAAGAGAAACCTAAGATGGCGCCTTGTCATATTGGGGGGTCTTATGATGAGGTGCCTCTCTCTGTGTCACGGTCAACCAGTAGGCTGCACAGATTCAAGCAGAACAGATTCCCTGAAGCAAGAACAAGCCTCATCAAGGATAGCTCCTGCTCAGACCCTCCTAATAATGTTATAGTGATTTCAGAGTCAAACTGCTCCAGTGCTGACACGGCATTCAGGGGCAGGGCAGTGATGGGGTCTGTGGACCTGGCTCAAGTCACTAGCCGATGCCATGGAGCAGGAGTTGGACTCGGATCTGGTCAGAGTGAAATAGCATGTACCCTCACAATTCAAACAGCGGTGCAGTCTGCCTCTGGGACAACCAGGGTCTCGGATGAGAAAGTGGCAACCATTTTCACCAGGAAACGGGACACTAATAAGGCCAATAGTCCCCAACACTCACAGAGATGGATTTTGAATTGGTGTTCCAGGTCAACACTTAAACACAACCAGACTGAGAGGAAGGGGTCAATTACTTCTGGCTGGAGAGAGAAGTTGTCAGGGACTGCCCGCAAGGGGTCTCTTGAAGAGGTCAAATTGTCTAACCCACTGTTCCCAGTGAGAAGAGTCTTCACTATGCTGCTGAAGAAATACCAACATAAAATTCTGGAGTCAGAAAGTCCCGGTAAGATTGAGAGACTATAGTTGACTATAGTGTGGTGCCATATTCTAGTATCAGATTCTGTCTTATTGGTCACCTTTTCTTTCAGAGACAGAGATAAGCGCTACATCTGCTAGCTCTGTAGGAAAGAGGAAACATCAGAATGAGAAGGAGGACCCTGAAACCGTACACAAGCGCCAAAGGTCTAGCCCAGGATTAGAGGAGACCAGCTTGACTGGGTATAGTCCCTCTTTAGAACACCAAGTCAGGGGATCTCTTATCCCCTCTTCCAGGGGTCAGCCAAGAAGAAGCAGGCTGAGCCGAACACAAAGACTCAGGCAGCAACAGCGGGAAAGTCGAGGTCTGGGGATAGGTCATGAACTGACCCCTAACCCACCAAACCAAGCAGAATCTCCTCAGAAGGTGTATCCTGCCCAAACACAGCAATGCCTTAGGAGAGGTGATGATTCCTAATGCATTTGTAGTTTCAACAACAATCAGTGTTTACTTTTCTTTGTCCAATGTCGTATGTCCTAACTATGTATGTCCCTGACCACTAGAATACAGAGGTGCTTTAGCTCTGTCATTGATTGGGATCTGCCATAGGTTTTTAAAATATGTACCTTTATTTTTCTGTTGTGAAGTTCACAACATTGAGGATTTGCTGTGGACAGAGAAGTACCACCCTCAGCACTCCAGTGAGGTAATAGGCAATTCTGTCTCTGTAAAGAAGTTACACAGGTGAGTTGCTAACACCACTGCTAGCTCCTTCAATGTTTAGCTTTTATAGTATGGTGTCTTAAATGCATTTCCTTATTTCTGTTTGCAGTTGGTTAAAGAAATGGAAACTGAGAGCTGACTGTGAAGAGAGGAGAAAAGAGCGAGACAGGAAACTAGAGGAAAACACCAACAGCAATGGTAAAAATATATATTTTTTTAGATGTTATGAATTGATGGGGGAAAATGTGTAAAATGAAACCACCCACTGTATTATAAAAAAATCAAGAAACATCACTGACGATGAATCTTCGAAGAATAACATTGATTGTAGCGTTGACCTCCGGTTTGGCTGTGCAGACTCGTGGGACTGTGGTGACTTCCAGGGAGAGGCTAGAGTGGAGGAGGACGGGGAGGAAGATCTGTGTAGCACCATGCTGATCACAGGACCTCCAGGGGTCGGCAAGACTGCCTCAGTATACGCCTGCGCTCAGGAGCTAGGCTTCAAGGTCAGTGTGGGACTACTTGGAAGACCTACAGTCCCATTCACATGTGTAACCTTTTATTTAACTAGGCAAGTCAGTTAAGAACAAATTCTTATTTACAATGACAGCCTACACTGGCCAAACCAGTGGGACTCCCAATCACGGCCGGTTGTGATAAAGCTGGATTTGAACCAGGGTGTCTGTAGTGCCACGTCTAACACTGAGATGCAGTGCCTTAGACTGCTGCGCCACTCGGGAACCCGAATAGGACCTACTGATTGGTGTTAGAATATGGTACAGAGACATTCCTTTATTTTTAACTTTTAAATGACTGTTTGTGGGTAATTGGATAAGATGGGTAAAGCAGAGAACCAGGAGAGGTTGGCTCATGTTCATTCAGTCATATGATTCACCAAAACAGGTTAGCTTTCATACAGGTGTATCCAATCATCTTCTAACCTGTGTAATATATGTACGGTGGCTGTCTTGACTGCTAATTTCCTTGGCCTCTCCAGGTGTTCGAAGTGAACGCCTCCTCCCAGCGCAGTGGTCGCCACATCCTCACTCAACTGAAGGAGGCCACCCAATCTCACCTGGTGGAGATCCAGGGAAGCACCACCTTCAAACCATCTCATCTCAGTAGCTACAACAACACTTCAACTAAATCTGACACAGTAGCTGGTAAGCACACCCCGCTACAGAAAAGTACTTTATTGCAGTCTAAGCATAACCATCTACTGAAAATCACTTATTTAAAGTGACAGGAACTATTTTGTATGGTGTTTGTCCAATGGAGACTGTGGGTAACATCTATTTTGTGCTCTCCTCACACAGGTAAAGTGGCCTCTCCAAGAAAGGTTTTCTCATCCTATAGGAAGAGGCCTCAGCCCCCTCGTAGCTCCCACCAAAAGAGAGGTGGCAGTGCAGCCTCCATGATGCTGGCTAACTTCTTCAAGAAGAAGAGTAATCCAGAGATCACAAACTTAGATGGCCCTTCGTTATCTACAAAACAGGATGAGCACCTACTAAACAGTTAAGAAAAACAGGAAACACCTTGCAAGTTTAGTTAACCACACATAGGCATGTGTGGATCTTGGGAGGCTGGTGGGAGGAGCCATAGGAGTATGGGCTCATTGTAATAGCTGGAATGGCATGAATGCAACGGAGCCGACCGTGTGGTTTCCATATGTTTGATGTTTGATACCTTTCTATTTATTCCATCAATTACAATGAGCCCATCCTCCTATAGCTCATCCCACCAGCCTCCTCTGGTGTGGCTATGGTTAGTCTTTTTGTTTAATTGTTGATATTATTTCCTACAGGTTTTGTCTCTCTCAAGACTGTGAAGAAGGCAGATATTATTAACCCTCCGTTAGTCAGTCAACTGTCACCAGACATTGGAGAGCCACCAACAGGTATCCGGAGTAAAAGGATGTCCACATCACTCATTCTATTTGAAGAGGTAAACCACACAGCAGTCAGTTGTATAGCTGTGCTATAGGTTGCAGACTAGACCACATAACTGTAGTTTTAATGAAGTGACCGAGCTGCACCTGCTCTCCCGCAGGTTGACGTTGTATTTGATGATGATGTGGGATTCCTCACAGCAATCAAGACCTTCATGACGACAACCAAGAGACCTGTGATACTGACCACTAGTGGTGTGTGTGTATATACTGCATACTGAAAAATATGAATTCAATTGGATTGAAAATGACGAAGTTGAATCATAACACCAAAACTGTCTTCAGATCCCTCCTTCAAGGCAAAGTTTGACGGCAACTTTGAAGCGATCCTTTTTAAAACCCCTTCAGTAGTGAGTCAAGCATCTTGGCACCATTGCATCCCCTCATCTAATGTGCATGGTATGGTATGAAGTTGCTACTCCATTTAGTTTCTGTCTGTGTTGTGCACCCTCGCAGGTGAACGTTTGCAGTTATCTGCAGCTGCTGTGTCTGGCTGAGAACATCAGGATGGATGCTGGGGACATCACCTCTCTGGTGACCCTGAACCAGATGGACATCAGACGTAGCCTATTGCAGCTGCAGCTCTGGGTCTGCAGTGGAGGAGGACAAGCATCTCAGAGGGCAACCCCACTGAAGGACCCTGCAGGTGGTGTGCATGGAAGTGAGTGATGACAAACTATTAACTAACTTCAATGGCTAGGTGTGTTAGTATATCACATGTATTGTGACCCTTTAGTTCTTGGTCCCTGTCTAAAAGAGTTTACGTCAAGTCTTACAATTGAATCACTTGATAGTTTTGGATAACCCTAGCTCTGGATGTTGCTGCAGTGGAAGACATTGCAGTGGGTGAAAATACTTCTCCCCGCCATCCGCCCTGTGACGTGGGCTGCACTCAGAGCATGCTGGGGCTCCTGAACTCTGGCCTCGGCCATGACCTGCAGACCACTCTAAAGGCACGTCACCTCAAAGGCTCTGTGAACTTGAACTAGATAAACATGCAATGCATTTATTCAGATAACAACATTGAATGAAAATATAACTGTATGAGGTGCCTTGCTCTTTGATTCCTCAGTGCCAGTCCTGGGCTAAACCAGACACAATCAAGCTGATGGAGATCCTTACTGAGAGCTGGAGGAGAGGTGTAGCTTTGCTCTACTCAAACCTAGAGCTCCTCCTTCCCCTACCAGTCAGGACCCAGCCCAGTCCTCTCCTCACCCCAAAGAAAGTGACTTGTCCTAGGCTTCAGAGTGAGCCAACACCCCCTGACATCCACCACCCACAGATCCTACTGATCCTGGATCAGACCAGTCCAGTTAAGGTGTCCTCTGGCTCCAGGCTGAGGAGAAAGAAATGTGTGCCAACATCTGATTCCAGATCAGCTCACAGCATGTTAGTAAAGCCTTACAGAGCCTCACTGTCTCTGAGGAGGGCTCATCCAAGTGTATCAAATATTACTGAGACTGTTAATGACAAACTTCAAACTGAGAAGGCGGCAGATGGCTTGGTGTACCACTGCTTAGATGCAATGACTGACTTTATGGACCTCATGTCCTTCATTGATACCTCTCTACAGAGTGAGTCTTCACATAAGGCTGGCCCATGCAGACCAGGGGCTTTTCTCTGGACAGGGGCAGAGGTTAAGGATGGACTGCAAGATGAGATGAGAGAGGAGGATGGGGGCTGTAGGTGGTGGTGTGAGAGGACTTTGGAGATCCAGGCTGCAGTAGAGGGCCTGGGCTTCCACAGGTGCCTTGCCAGGGTGTCTGAGGGGTGGACTGGATCCCAGAGGCTGGAGGGGGAGCAGAGGGGGAGGGTGATGGAGAAACTCACCCTCCCTGTCGCCATACCCAGACAAAGTTTCAATGTCAATCAGACCACTTCCTGTGATCCTAGGTGAGTGCAGTTTCCTGATTTGTTCTGGTATTTTTTCACTGTAAGAAATGCGTTGGCAGCTCAGTCCTCTAAATTACCATACATGCTTATGTGAAGTTAACACTCAAGTTTAATGTTGTCAGAAATTAGCATTATTGCAAACAAAACCTTGATATTAGATTAAACTTAATAGAACTCATTGTAAAGTTCCATTGAGTCAGTGTGGTATCTCAACAGCAGTTTGTCTTCCAGTGTGGTCGAAAGGAGATATGACATCATCAGAACCGTCCTCTCAAGCAGAGCCTTCTGCACCTTGGGAAACAAGCAAGCTGTTGCTGTGGACTACCTGCCTGTCCTCCGCACCATGTGCCAATCAGAGAGAACTCAGCAGGGCCAAGGCCGGTGAGTCAATACACTGCATGAGAGCACCTTATTCATTTCTACTAAGAGAAAACAAAGTTAGAATTAAAAGGATTGCGCAAGATGACTTATGAATGCTGTTTCTACATTACCTCAGCAGTATTCACCTTGGCTCCCTAAGGCTACTGTGAGACTCCTTGCAGATGATTTCCCATGACAATGACCATTTAAGCCAGCAAGACTCCAAACAGATCGGCAACATTTCTGGATGACAGGAAGGTTAATGCCATCATCTCCCCCCATGTTAATGACTTGTGATTTAGTGAATGTTGGCAATATGGGTGTTCATTATATTTTGCTGTATACTTTTTCTTTCATTGAGTGGTAAGTTTAAGTTTACTGTATTCATTCAAAATGTATAATTGAAATAATACTATTTTTATATTCATGCATAAAAATAAAAACATGTATGTTACTTTTATTTTAAGCTGGTTCAGTGAGTTGGTGTTTAAAATCGTGGTATTTCAGGCTTTGAAGGCATTAAACATTTGCCCACAAAGGTACAGATGTAGGTGGTCACATGTGACAAATCATCACTGTACATATTCAAGCCTGTTCTGCTTTACTAGTGGCCCTGAGAACATTTCTATTCATGGGAAATTGAAGAAAGCCTGATGTGTGGTGTCTGTACGAGGAGAGGCTTGAGTACAGCTGCTGCTGGGCCTAAACTGACACCTCAAGTGCAATACCATCTGACTCTACAGGTGGGAAGTGTTGTAGTATACATTTAAATATAAGCTAGTGTTAATTTCCATCAAGCCTCCAATATGCAGGTCTCTCTGGTTAGCTCTTTGAACTTCGACCCCACTAGGTCACACATACTGTACACAGTCAACTAGTTTCAGTCTGAAAATGGAGCGTGGAAATTGTCGCTGTAACATTAACTCGATTCACTGAGCAGCTCGTAAAACGCCACCGCCTGCAACATGGCGTCACACAGCTCCTCCCCCCGACTCCGCCCGCCCATCTGGAAGGAATTCCTGTATTTCACCAACAGGTTGTGAGGGAATGTCACCCTCGGAATCTTCTGAGTCACTGACTCCGTCATCATCTGTTGCAACGTCTGGGCCCCGCTGGTGCGGGAGTCACCCACCATGAGGCCAAAATGGCGGCCGACGGCAGGGCGCATCATGTTGAGCACCTTGGGTGGAGCAGTGATGTCAGGCTGGGTGTAGCGGGGCTCCAGCAGGGCGAACAGCATCGCCTCCACTGTACGCATGTGAGCCATTACTGGGTACAGGGCAGTGTTTTGAAGGGAGATGGATGTCTTTTCCACAACGAAGAAGTCAGCTGTGGGGAGGTGGGATACCACACTGGATATCTGGTGATGTTATGGCACATAATGAGATGTGATTCAGTACAGGAGTTAGGCTGTTTGGATATTACAGAGTCAATGATTATGTGCTAAGCTGAAACCTAGCCCTGTGACATGGCTGTAGACTGACACCATAGGAGTCTGCACAGTCATGTCTCAGGGCTAATCTACTTACCCAAATGCACGAATACCTCGGTCGGAAACATTCAACTTACGTCATCCAAGTAGGCAGAAGCCATGTAGGTTCCCTTCAGAAAGTTGTGGCAATCCTCATGTTTCCACTCCAACACGTTCATGCCACGATCCATGTGCGCCCAGGCTATTTTATTCACTCCACACACAATGGACACTATGGAATTTGCTTCCTGGAAGAAAGATGGATTAATACACATGTAATAACACTGTATTTCTATGGTGAAATGACAGCGGGGACTGACCCTGTGGGCTGCCCAACTGTGCCATCAACATCCAGACCTCAAGGCCATCCATCTAGCTAAATCATCTTACCTCTAGCCAGGTTCTTTCCACCTCTGGTCTGATGAACTTGGCTAGCTGGATCTTTACTTTTCTTTTCTCCTTCTTCTCCGGAGGGTTGAGGATGGAGTTGAAGACAATGACAGCACTTTTGTGTTTCAGAAGCGGCACATGTGTGACGCTTTCGAGATTTTTAAAAGGTCCATTTCTAGTCCTGTATTCCACAATGTTGACAGACTTGCGGCCACGAAGGAGCTTGACAGCAGCAAGCTCCGACTCTGCCGCATTGTTGAGGAGCTGCAGAATGACACCTCGCTGCTCTGACGTGTAGTATGCGTCCAGCGACTTGTTGTCGTCGCAAGGAGTAGTAGATGAAGAGAGGGTGTTATTAAGGGTTTCAAAGCCTGCGACTGGGATCCGACTCCTCCAGCAGCACGTGCAGTTGAGATACCGGAATTCCAGTTTGGGGAGTGAGCCCTGGGGTTGGTAGAATAAGCCATACTGCCCTGCAAGAATAGATGGTAACACATAATAGGGGGCGGTATAATTTGTGGAACGTTCCAACAGGAATCTGTTGCAAAAACTTCGTAAAGTACAAGGTTGTCAACAAACAACGCATTCAATGTAGCATGATCAATTCACCTAGCTAACTAGCTGCCGAATAGGCATCAACTCACCACGTAGTTTATTCTTTAAGTTTGTCCATAGGCTACCAGAGTGAGGACATACATTTTCGGAATAAATGTGGTGAGTGAAACAATTAAATAGCCCACTTCCTACCCGGTATCAACTTTGTATGCGGTGTTTGTTGGCAACCTTGTTTCCGCAGTTTTTGGAACAGATTCCTGTTGGAACGTTCCACAAATTATACCCGTTAACAAATAGCACCTGAAAAAAAAAAATTAAGAAGTTACGAGAAACTTGACAGCTTGAATAAAACATTTGTGCATACCTCTCCGGGCGATTAAAGACATAAATCGCCTAAAAACCCACATTGTAATCGTGATTTTACAGGTAATTAATTCAAACTTTTGCCCTTTCGTTGTTCGCCGATCTCACGCCGATGCGGAAACAAGGATCACGCATACTTCTTTCCGAGGCACTTCATGTTCCCCCGCTCTCCAGGTTATTTATGCTGCATTTGAAATCTCACTGACTTTCATCTCAAGTGCGTTCGTTTTTATATATTAAGATATTTTATTTATTTACATTTCAATATGAATATGAATTAACTTTGGTGACATTTTCAAGACATATATTATCTCGATATATTTTGTTGTAATATATACTATAAAATCAAGTACAGTTGTTTTTCTTGGATATGACTATTCTGTCAGGCCTACTTGTCCGTTTATAAATTATGCGTAATATATGGTAACGCCTTTTTCACTTCCTCTACTCATTGTTATTTGATAGTGAGTGTTTGTGTGAAGAACAATAAACGTCATGATGCTATACCAGTGAGAAAAGGAAACGTCGGCCAGTGACCGCGGTCAAGTGCAACAACAACAAATGTCCTGACACCTGTTATAGAAGTAATACGTTTGAGTGAATGAAAAGGCATAGACCTAAGTAAAATAAGAAATTCGTTTGTTGGGACTTGATTGAGGCAGAAGAATAGCCGATTTACTTATGGCAAGTCCGGAGAGAAATAAGAAGATTTTGCTTGATATGGTGAAACAGCCCAGCAACGACCATTGTGCCGACTGTGGGGCCCCTGGTGAGTTATATTTAATAGAATACATGTTAAAACATTATTGATAGCCTCTAACATTTGACATATTTAGGTTACCATTGTGGTTAGGATATGGTACAGATAGGAACTGTAAAACACAAGTTTAAAGTAGTGAAATATTGAGGGACCCCCAAACCGAAGCTATGTCTTCTATGTGACTATTTCATATTAATGATCAACTATTTCAGTGTGGTTGTCTATTGTTTATAGAATGTGGAGCATGAGCTATGAGTTATATTTGCATTTGCATTTATTCCACTGCTGATTTATGTTCTTACTACGACTGTGATGTGGTTGTCTCACCTAGCTTAAGATGAATGCACTAACTATAAGTCACTTTGGATAAGAGCGTCTGCTAAATGACTAAAAAGTCAAATGATTACAACCATGGCATGTCTTAAAGAACTTCTTTTGGGGGAAGTTAAAGTCCATTCAGTCAATGATTACAAGGGTCCCTCCTTTCCAGTAACTCTCATCAACCAGCCTAGGAAAAAACAACCAATCAAGGCATGGCATACTACAAAGTCCAATATCCAAACTATAGTAATGTGGTACAAAGGTATACAGGCTGCAAACATTTCCAGTGTCTGATTGATTGATAGTGTCATATTACTGCTATTCACAGAGCCAGACTGGGCATCATACAAACTTGGTGTGTTTGTATGTGTGAACTGTTCTGGGACACATCGGGACTTTCCTGCCATCAGCCAGATAAAGTCCATACGCTTGGATTTCTGGGATGATTCCCTAGTAGAGGTACAGTTTAACATGTCACAATGGCCCAGGAGTCTACCAAGGACCTTTACACCTTGAAGGATGTACTCTCAAGATCACTCAATAGTCACCATCACCTTTGATGTTGTCATGTTATAACATGCTTATTATGTTATTATTATGTTATAACGTTCCTATTATGTTTCTAATTGTAGTTTATGAAGACAAGGGGTAACGCAGCAGCCAATGCGTTCTATGAGAAGTGTGTTCCGCCATTCTACTACCGGCCACAGGAGAAGGACTGTGTGTGAGTGGAACTATATCAATGTCTTCATTCACTCACGCAATTTAAGGAAGTGTAAATTGTGATGACTTGACAGTTGTTAATTCAGTGGAAGGATGTAGTATTATTTCAAGAGAAGAAGAAGAAACATCTTGGCGTCAATTAGCCTACAATTGATTGAGTTGGCAAATACCACAGGGTTTGTGGTCGTTGTTGAGTCATATATTCAACACAGAACATTTGTATTTTTAAAATATTCATTTTTGTATTTCAATCTTTAACCTTTTGGTTTTCTGACAGTGTTCTTAAAGATCAGTGGATACGTGCTAAGTATGAGAGGAGAGAATTCACAGGAGAGAGTAACTCCCTTCAGCAAGGTTATAGTTCAGGTAAGTGCTAAATGTTGACAAGCCTTCATGGATAAGTCTATTTATTTTATTCAAATTGTCTAGGAACACAAGACATTACATCGCTGTCTACAGAGCAAGGCATAGAACCAAACGTACCAAAATACTGCGTATGAAGAGACGAGGGATACTAACTAAATCAATGTTTTGTATTGGTTGGATCCCATTCAGGACTTTACGAAGGAATACTATGGAAGAAAGGCAAGGACAACAAGCAGTTCCTGAAAAGGAGATTCCTGCTCTCTGAAACTGACTTTACCTTGAGATACTTCACCAAGGAGGATGTAAGTTGGGTGAAATGCAGAAGACACATTTCAGTTGAATGTATTCAGTTGTACAACTGACAAGGTATCCCCCTTTCCCTTTAAGTAGCTTCTCTCCATCTTCTTGGATCAGATAACCCAGCTAACAAAATGTCATCCTGGGGACGTGCCCAGAAGGCTTTGGAAAAGTCACAGGGAACAACCCCTGTTACTTAAAACAATGGGACTCCCTAAATCTCTCTCAGATCATTACCAATCCCATGAGGTATGACTCCAAACACCCAGAAAGGCTACTCTCCTTGATGTTATCCTCACAAATAATCCTGATAGGTATCAGTCTGGTGTTTTTCTGTAGTGACCTTAGTGATCACTGTGTTCTGAATTGGCTGCTCATTTAAATTACCTGTACTGATTTGTCATAGACGCTTGCTGAAAAACTTGAATGAGAAACCTTCCTTCATGACCGAGCCCCTGGAAATTAGCATAGAATCTGCTTGATCCCCTCTGTCGAAGATGCTTGGACCTTTTAAAAAAACTTTTTTTTCAGTGGTATTGTTAAATTAACAGACATGCCCCCATAAAGAAAATGACCTTTAAAAACATGTTCAGCCCCTGGTTCGACTGATCTGGCAGAGTTACTTCACCTCAAGAACACTATTTGATGAAAGGATCTGTACACAAATACTCAGGCTGACTGGCTGTTGTTCAGGCAATTGAGAAAGAGTCAGTTAATTTAAAGAGCCCTTCTCTCTCTGTGGATCTAACCCAAAGAAGTTCTGGAAAATGGTGAAAGACCTGGATAATAAACCCTCCTCCTCACAGCTGCCCATGTCCCTTAATGTGGATAATGTGGTTGTTACTGACAAGGAGCATATGGCTGAGTTCTTTAATCATCACTTAATTGAGTCAGGATTCCTATTTGACTCAGCCATGCCTCCTTTCCCATCCAACACTTCCTCACCTCCCAGCCCTTTTAATGTGACTAGCCTTAATGCTACTCCCTCTTCTTCCACTTCCTCGCTACTAAGCTTCTCCCTGCAGGCGGTCACTATGTCTGATGTGCTAAAGGGGCTCCTTATTAAACTTTACCCCAAATAAGCATCTGGGACAGATGGCTTACATCCTTTCTTCTTTAAAGTTGCAGACCCTATAGTTGCCGAGCCTGTCTCTCCTCTCTGGGGAGGTTCCCAGTGCTTGGAAGGCAGCCACGCTGGAACCTTTATTTAAAGGGGAGATCAAGCTGATCCCAGCTCTTATAGGCTAATTTCTCCAGTATCTTGCCCTATTTACCAAAGTGTTAGAAAAACTTGTCAATAATCAACTGACTGGCTTTCATGATGTCTATAGTATTCTCTCTGGTATGCAATCTGGATTCCACTCTGGTTCAAATCAAATCAAATTTTATTTGTCACATACACATGGTTAGCAGATGTTAATGCGAGTATAGCGAAATGCTTGTGCTTCTAGTTCCGACCATGCAGTAATAACCAAAGAGTAATCTAACCTAACAATTCCACAACAACTACCTTATACACACAAGTGTAAAGGGATGAAGAATATGTACATACAAATATATGAATGAGTGATGGTACAGAACGGCATACATATGACATTTAACATTACATTTAAGTCATTTAGCAGACGCTCTTATCCAGAGCGACTTACAAATTGGTGCATTCACCTTATGACATCCAGTGGGACAGTACTTAACAATAGTGCATCTAAAACTTAGGGGGTGGGGTGAGAGGGATTACTTAAGAGGTGGGGTTTCAGGTGAGAGTTTGTTCCACCATTGGGGGGCCAGGGCATTGGGGGGCCAGGGCATATGAGATGAGTAATGTATGGTATGTAAACAAAAGTGGCATTGTTTAAAGTGGCTAGTGATACATGTATTACATAAAGATGGCAAGATGCAGTAGATGGTATAGGGTACAGTATATACATATGATATAAGTAATGTAGGGTATGTAAACATTATATTAAGTGGCTAGTGATACATTTTTCCATTATTAAAGTGGCTGGAGTTAGTCAGTATGTTGGCAGCAGCCACTCAAAGTCAGTGGTGGCTGTTTAACAGTCTGATGGCCTTAAAATAGAAGCTGTTTTTCAGTCTCTCGGTCCCTGCTTTGATGCACCTGTACTGACCTCGCCTTCTGGATGATAGTGGGGTGAACAGGCAGTGGCTCGGGTGGTTGTTGTCCTTGATGATCTTTATGGCCTTCCCGTGACATCAGGTGGTGTATGTGTCCTGGAGGGCAGGTAGTTTGCCCTGGTTATGCGTTGTGCAGACCTCACTACCCTCTGGAGAGCCTTACGGTTGTGCATCTGGTTATGGATGTGTCACTGCAACCATAAGGGTCCTAAATTTGTCATCACTGCCTTTTAACTCTAAGCATTGCTAAACTGCTATCTTTATTGACTTGGCCAAGGTTTTTGATACCTTGTATTGGTGTCCCTGAGGGGTCTTATGGGTAGTTTCTCCCATTCTTCTCTGCAGAGCCTCTCAAACTCTGTCAGGTTGGTTTCATCAGACCAGAGAATCTTGTTTGTCATTGTCAGAGTCCTTTAGGTGCCTTTTGGCAAACTCCAAGTGGGCTGTCATGTGCCTTTTACTGAGGAGTGGCTTCTGTCTGGCCACTCTACCATAACGGCCTGATTGGTGGAGTGCTGCAGAGATGGTTGTCTTTCTGGAAGATTCTCCCATCTCCACAGAGGAACTCTGGAGCTCTGTCAGAATGACCATCAGGTTCTTGGTCACATCCCTGACCAAGGCCCTTCTCCCCCTATTGCTCAGTTTGGCCGGGCGACCAGCTCTAGGAAGAGTCTCGGTGGTTCCAAACTTCTTCCATTTAAGAATGATGGAGGCCACTGTGTTCTTGGGGACCTTCAATGCTGCAGTCATTTTTAGTGCCCTTCTCTAGATCTGTGCCTTGACACAATTCTCGGAGCTCTATGGACTATTAGTTTGACCTCATGGCTTGGTTTTTGCTCTGACATGCATTGTCAACTGTGGGGAACTTATATAGACAGGTGTGTGTTTTCCAAATCATGTCCAATCAATTGAATTTACCATGTGAACTCCAGTCAAGTTGTAGAAACATCTCAAGGATGATCAATGGAAACAGGATGCACCTGAGCTCAATTTCGAGTCTCATAATAAAGGGTCTGAATCCTTATGTAAGTAAGGTATTTCTGTTTTTTTAATTTGAATAGATTTGCAAAAATGTCTAAAAACCTGTATTCGCTTTGTCATTATGGGGTATTATGTGTAGATTGATGATTTTTTTTCAATTGTATCTATTTTAGAATAAGGCTGTAATGTAGCAAAATGTGGAAAAAGGGAAGGGGTCTGAGTACTTTCTGAATGCACTGCATCCACTTATATGCAGATGATACAGTCTTATAATCATCTGGCCCCTCCCCAAATTGTATATGGAATGCTCTACAACAAAGCTTTCTTAGTATCCAGCAAGCTTTCTCTGCCCTTAACCTTGTTGTGAACACCTCCAAAACAAAGGTTATGTGATTCGTTCGGAAGAATGTCTTACTGACACTGGTGGCTGCTTCGCGTGATGTTTTTTTTTTTAGCTCTACCATTTTGCCCTTTGTGCTGTTGTCTGTGCCTAATAATGTTTGTGCCATGTTTTGTGCTGTTACCATGTTGTGCTGCTGCCATGTTGTGTTGCTACCATGTTGTGCTGCTGCCATGCTATTTTGCTACCATGTTGTTGTCTTGCTATGTTTTTGTCATACCGTGTTTCTGCCATGTCGTGTTGTTGTCATGCTGTGTTGCTGCCATGTTGTTGTCTTGCTATGTTTTTGTCATACCGTGTTTCTGCCATGTCGTGTTGTTGTCATGCTGTGTTGCTGCCATGTTGTTGTCTTGCTATGTTTTTGTCATACCGTGTTTCTGCCATGTCGTGTTGTTGTCATGCTGTGTTGCTGCCATGTTGTTGTCTTGCTATGTTTTTGTCATACTGTGTTTCTGCCATGTCGTGTTGTTGTCATGCTGTGTTGCTGCCATGTTTTGTTGTTGTTAAGGTATCTTTATGTATAGTTGTGGTGTCTCTTGTTGAGATGCGTGTTGTCAATTTTTAATTTATTTTTATCCCAGCCCCCGTCGCCACAAGAAGCCTTTCCCTCTTGCTAGGCCGTCATTGTCAATAAGAATTTTTTGTTAATTGACTTACCTGGTTAAATAAATGTTAAATATAAAATACCTGAGAAGGGCTCATCATAATGCTGCCTGTTGTGTATTATTGACCCTAGTCCAAGAAGCCCAAAGCAGTCATCTCTATGAGGGACCTCAATGCCGTGTTCCAGCCGGAAAAGATAGGCCACGCCCACGGGCTGCAAATCTCCTACCTGGAGGAAGAACGAACCAGAAACCTGTTTGTTTACCATGACAACAGCCAGGTAATAACCAATGACAAAACTTAATTGAAACGTTGTCATGAAGACGTCTAGAGATTCAAATTTCTGTCTCCTTCCAGGAAATTGTGTCCTGTTTCAATGCGATTCGGGCCACCCGGTTTGCTTACCTCAAGAAAGTCGACCCTAATGCCAGGGAGTGTGACGTGAGTACAAACTGTTTCAAAGTAGAAGTCTTGTATCACCGTAACTGACATGATATGTCACAGGTGACGTCATACTTTCAAGGACTCCCTCTGTACAGATCTGTCTCCTTTCTATGTTTTTGTTTGTGCAGCTCGTACCTTTGATAACCAGAAGTAGCATTAAAGAAGGCTACATGGAGAAAACCGGCCCAACGGTTAGTAATCCAGCAAATTCATTGAACACAGTGAAGTTTTAAAGTGATATACGCCGAGAGCATCAGAAACTCAACCTGTGTGATGCTCAGCCAGGGCTGATTCTGTGTCTGTTCTTAGCAATGGGAGACATTCAAGAAGAGATGGTTCATCTTAAACTTAACGGACAGAAAGATGTCCTACTTCAAAACATCACTGGTAATGACAACAGAGAACATGCATAAGCCATTTGTATTTGTGGAGAAGAATGTTGTAACTAGTGTGTGTGTGCGTGTGTGTGTCTGGCTGTGTCTATGTGTGTATTGCTGTGTGTCCGTCCATAGGATGCTTTGGAACTAGGAGCTGTCTTCATCGGCACAGAGGTCCATGGCTACTCTGTGAGGGAGGTCCAGCCTAAGGGGAACCGCAGTGGCAGGTGGAGGTTCGGGGTCACCTTGGAGACGCCAGACAGGCAGTTTGTCTTCCTGTGTGACCAGGAGCAGGATCAGAGGGAGTGGATAGAAGCCTTAAAACTAGTAATCTCCCAGCCTATGCTACCGCAGCACTACAACAGTATGAAGACCATTCACTGTTCACCATGTTTACAATATACCAGCAGCATGAGACTTATGATTATTATAAACGTGGTCAATGACAGGAAATTATACTTTTGAGTAGCTGAAATAAGTTTTTTTATAAAAATAAAAAAAGATTGACAATGTGTCTTTTATTTGTTTTTTCAGCTGAGGCAAACATGAGAAGGATGACAAAATGAATGGTGTATAAACCGGAGGAAAGGATAGCAGCATTTACAGGAAGAAATGGCAATGTGTGAGGCTGGCTCCCTGTTTCAGAGAGCCTACCAGTGACAGGAGGAGGCTTCTCACAAGAGGGGATCAGTGAACTCTTCAATGGAGTCATGTTTATCGGGAAATGATGAGAGGCTAAATGAACTCAGGCTAAACGAACTGAAGAGCTGCCAATGTGGACCAGCACTGGTAATCATTGCAAGTCACCATTATCCAGGGCACCTTGCAAACCGGTGACAGGACTGACTATTATGAGATGGGAACTGATGTCATTGTCGGGGACATTGGGAATGTAATATATACTTTCTATTAACTACTGTTCATATACACTGAGCGTATAAAACATTAAGGACACCTGTTCTTTCCATGACATAGACTGACCAGGTGAAGGCTATGATCCCTTATTGATGTCACTTGTTAAATCCACTTCAATCAGTGTCGATGACGGGGAGGAGGTTAAATAAGGATTTGTAAGCCTTGAGACAAAGGAGACATGGATTGTGTATGTGTGCCATTCAGAGGGTGAATGGGCAAGACAAAATATTGAAGTGCCTTTGAACAGGATATGTTAGAAGGTGCCAGGTGCACCAGTTTGTGTCAAGAACTGCAACGCTGCTGGGTTTTTCATGCTCAGTAGTCACGTGTGTATCAAGAATGGTCCACCACCCAAAAGGACATCCAGCCAACTTGACACAACTGTGGGAAGCATTGGAGTCAACATGGGCCATGTTGGGCCTGCATCCCTGACACCTTGTACAGGCCATGACATGTGACAGACCAATACCTCACGAGGTATTGTTCTCAAAATAAGGTCTGGGCATACTGCCAAATTGCAGCTACTGATAGTGAGGATTCGTTCAGTCAGCCACTTGCATGAACACAGAAATTGGTTATAAGAAAAGCACTAACATTAAAATTGCCATTACAAAGACAGTCCCCACCGTTAGCAGGATGTTAAGGATGTTGCTCTGGGTGGCCAGTCCACCTCACCCCACAGGAGCAACAGAACAGCCACCAACTCCTTGAGACAAATCAAATGCTCCTTTAGAGCTGCATCCGGTGGCACCTCACAGAGACTGGAGAACAGCCGGCAACACTGCCCCCACACCACTCTCCACCACTTCTCTTCCTAGGAACTGCATGCAGATACACTGAGCTATGCCCAAGCCGTACACAGTCAAAGAAGCCCAATACAGATTTTGTAGCCACACTGCCCTCCACACCAACCTCTTCAATTCCCCCTAGAACCTCCCTCCTATGCCACCAGACCAGGCCCATCACAGCACAGCTAAACCAGACCCAGCCCATCACAGCACATCTGTCACACCCTGATCTGTTTCACCTGTCCTTGTGCTTGTCTCCACCCCCCTCCAGGTGTCATCCATCTTCCCCATTATCCCCTGGGTACTGATACCAGTGTTCTCTGTTTGCCTGTTGCAGGTTCGTCTTGTTTGTCAAGTCAACCAGCGTTTTGTCTCAGCTCCTGCTTTTCTCCAGTCTCTCTTTTTCTCACCCTCCTGGTTTAGACCCTTGCCTGTCCTGACTCTGTGCCTGCCTGCCTGACCACTCTGCCTGCCCCTGACCCTGAGCATGCCTGCCGTCCTGTACCGTTGCCCAATACTCTGGATTATCGACCCCTGCCTGCCATGATCTGTCGTTTGCCTACCACTATTACAGTAATAAAAAAAATCTTCAACACAGTCTGCATTGGGGTCTTACCTGAAACCTAATATCTCTACCAGACCCGGCCCATCACAGCACACTGTCGAGGGTGGTGCACCACATGCTGCAGTCCACACCATGCATCATTCACATCATCAGCCCTCATATGCTGAGAGTTTGGAGCTTCGCCAGCCACACTGCCCTCCACACCACCCTCCTCTCTCCCAGGCTAGTTTTGGTTTCCCTCCCTACTCCCATCCCCAGGTCAGGCCTGAGACACTCCTGCCCCCCATGGAAGCCCCAACCCTGCAACAGGAGCCACACCAAGGCCTCTTGTGCACACCCAGAATACAGCATTGGCAGCCACTCCGGTCCTCTGTAGCAGCTCCACTCCGGTCCTCTGTAGCAGCTCCACTCCTTTGGCTTCATCCGGGTGGACTGAGCTCTGCCAACACTGCTCTCCCAGTTCCCGGCCCAGCCTCTGCGTCCTGTGACTTGAGGGACGACTGCCAAATGCTCAGTTTGTTCTGCTCTCACGTGGTTGCCAGGGGCCTTGGCAAAGGTTCAGCTCACTCAAAAAATTGTTACAGATGATCTTATGCCTGTTAACTCTTATGTGAATAAGCTGAATACGCCCTCTGACTTTAAATCTCGAAGGGGGCTTGGGATAATGCACCTAAATGTGCGAAGTATGATTTTAAAAATGAACACAATCGACATTTTGAGTACAAGACTAGTGTCCTGACGTTCTGGTTCTCTCGGAAACATGGTTCAATGGTTCTGTCTTTGATAAAGACATTGAAGTAAATTATTCTAATGTATTTAGATGTGACAGATTACAGAAAGGGGGAGGAGTGGCCATATATGTCAAATATAACTCACGGTGTCATGAGAAAAAATGCACCCCCCTCCCCAACATTACAAATATTTTCACATGACCCTCCACTTTTACTGTGAAATACATTTAACACCCTCCCCCCTCATAGTATGAACTAAAAAATGTTTTTGACCACAAGTAACAATAACTGTAGTGACCCTATGTTCATAAATGTTGAAATTGAATTTGCCCCTTCAGAATACTTTTGTAGCTCAGTTGATGCCAAGCAGGGCTACTTGGACTGACCCCATTTTGGTTGACTGAGATTTCTCGGGATTGAGAAGTTTAAAATATACACTACCAGTCAAAAGTATGGACACACCTACTCATTCTAGGGTTTTTCTTTATTTTTACTATTTTTTACATTGTAGAATAATATTGAATACATCAAAACTATAAAATAACACATCACATAGTAACCAAAATAGTGTTAAACAAATCTAAATATATTTTAGAATTTAGATTCAAAGTAGCCACCCTTTGCCTTGATGACAGCTTTGCACAGTCTTGGCATTCTCTCAACCAGCTTCACCAGGAATGCTTTTCCAACAGTCTTGAAGGAGTTCCCACAAATGCTGAGCACTTGTTAGCTGCTTTTCCTTCATGCTGCGGTCCAACTCATCCCAAACCATCTCAATTGGGTAGAGATCAGGTGATTGTGGAGGCCAGGTCATCTGACGCAGCACTCAATTCGACCATGAAGGCCTGATTCACTCAGTTTCCTCTGAACAGTTGATGTTGAAATGTGTCTGTTACTTGAACTCTGTGAATCATTTATTTGGGCTGCAATCTGAGGTGCAGTTATTATAATGAACTTAACCTCTCCAGCAGAGGTAACTCTGGGTCTTCCTTTCATGTGGCAGTCCTCATGAAAGCCAGTTTCATCATAGCACTTCATGGTTTTTGTGACTGCACTTGAAGAAACTTTCAAAGTTATTGAAATTTTCCAGATTGACTGACCTTCTTGTCTTAAAGTAATGATGGACTATCGTTTCTATTTGTTTATTTGAGCTGTTCTTGCCATAATATGGACTTGGTCTTTTACCAAATAGAGCTATCAAGTGTATACCGACCCTACCTTGTCACAACACAACTGATTGGCTGAAACGCATTGAGAAGGAAAGAAATTCCACAAATTAACTTTTAACAAGGCACACCTGTTAAGTGAAATGCATTCCAGGTGACTACCGCATGAAGCTGGTTGAGAGAATGCCAAGCGTGTGCAAAGCTGTCATCAAGGCAAAGGGTGGCTACTTTGAAGAATCTCAAATATATTTTGTTTTGTTTAACACTTTTTTGGTTAATACATGATTCCATATGTGTTATCTCTTGTTGGGATGTGTGTTTTGTCCTATATTTATATTGTATTAAAAAAATATATATAATAATCACAGGCCCCTGTCTCCGCATGAGGTCTTTTGCCTTTTGGTAGGCCGTCATTGTAAACAAGAATTTGTTCTTAACTGACTTGCCTAGTTAAATAAAGGTTGTCACGCCCTGACCTTAGTATTCTTTGTTTTCTTTATTATTTTGGTTAGGTCAGGGTGTGACATGGGTGATATGTGTGTTGTTGTCTTATTCTAGGGTGTTTGTACTGTAACCCGAATATAATTATGTCTAATGAGGATCACTTTCATAGTCACTTTACAGATATAGAATTATCATCAAATGTCTTAGAATTCAACCACAAATGCAGGGGTTTAGCAGTTCAACTTCAGTACTAGTCAATAAATCACTGCCTGACTTTCAACTCGGAAGTGAGACAACCAAGGCAATGAAGTCAACAGGGGGGCAACTGTAACATTGACATCATGGAAAATGTACAATGAGGGAAATATTGTGAAGGGGAAAGTGAACACAATGTGAAAGATGTGCCAAATGTGTAAGACCACTCTGATTATCTTAAAGGTGCAATGTAAGACCACTCTGATTATCTTAAAGGTCCAACGTAAGACCACTCTGATTACCTTAAAGGTCCAATGCAGCTGTTTTTATAACAATATCAAATCCTTTCTGATAGCAATTATGTCCCTTACTATGATTGTTTTCTATTAAAATGGTCAACAATTATGCTAGGACTGTCTGGGAGTGGCCTGAGTGGGAGAGGAAAACTGAAAACTACCTGTTATTGGTAGAGAGGTTTGGAACTCTTATTGGTCTATTAACTCATTTACCACGTGGTGATGACACCAGCCAGGCCAAAACTCCATCCCACCAAAACAGGCAGACATTTCAGGCTGTCTTTTAAAACAGCTCTTACACTGAAGGGGCATAATTATAATTTCCACAACTGCAAAGTACTACTCCAAACATTTAGTGTGGAAATATATATAAAGCACATTTAAATCACGTTGTTGACTGCACTGAAACTTTAAAACAGAAAAGGAGGGTGATCTGCACATCCTACACTTGAGAATACCAGTTTGGACAAAAAAATAAAATCAGGTGGCAATGCAGCTATGCTTTCAGTAGGAGAGAAAGTTATGGTTATATACAGTTTTGAGGTGAGTGAATATATTAACCAGAAAAATGGCAGTCTTGGAAGTGTCTAACTTTTTAACAATTATAATACTATAGGGGCACAAGGCGAGACTCAGATGCAGACACTGGAGGCAGATGGTTTGAGTCCTTATATTTATTTAACAAATCCAAAAGGGGTTGGGGTTATTTTATTAACAATCCACAAGGGGTTGGCAAGAGAATAGTCATGGACAGGCAAAAGGTCAAAACCAGTTCACAGTCTAGGAGGTACAGAGTGGCAGGCAGGCTCCGGGTCAGGGCAGGCAGAATGGTCAGGTAGAGAGTCCAGAAAACAGGCAAGGGTCAAAAGCCGGGAGGACCTGCAAAAGAGAATAGAAGCAGGAGTACGGAAAACCGCTGGTTGACTTGAAAAACACACTAGACGAACTGGCACAGAGAGACAGGAAACACAGGGATATATTCACCAGGGAAAATACGCGACACCTGGAGGGGGTGGATACAATCACAAGACAAGTGAAACAGATCAGGGTGTGACAAATACAACCAACAGACGTTATACAGGACAAGCCTACTGCTGCATTGATTAACATATGACAAGACACAGACACACTGTATTTCCGTGCTTTCAAACACTCACACAGAAAGAGAGAGATAATTCATTGGTGTTGTTTATTAATTAGGTTAAAAAAATATTCGAGAGGAAAAATCCCGTTCGGAAAATTTGCAATCTGCTTTACTGTACCCTCCCTTACTGCACTTTCGGTTTCAATTCAGGCATTCTAGCCTACCCACCGAACCGCAATGGCGTTGCTACATGAAGAACTTCTTACAGATATAGGAAAATGTCTCACATGTTCAATATGCTTTGACATTTTCACTGATCCGGTGACTTTAACTTGTGGCCACAGTTATTGTATGAAATGTTTAGAGGATTATCTACTTGGAAGAGCGAAGACGAGGAAGGATTGTCCCGGTTGCAGAGGAAAAATTCGAACAGGTGTTAAACTGAATAAAAATGTTCTACTTTGTAACATCGTGAATGTTCATTACGAACATAAACGTTTTGTATCCACTGAAGAATTTACAAAAGGACATGACATGGAAGTGGTAAGTTAAAACGTTATTTATTTTTTTATGAACAGAGTATGCTTATTGACTCCTGTCACGATCAACGGCGCTACATAATAACACGGAATTTTAAATAGGAATAAATCAGTTTGGAGGATTCACTTTAAAAATGTTTTTTTTTTACCATAAACAAGTGCACAACTATAAATAACTTTATAGTAGTTATCAA
The DNA here is from genome assembly GCF_021184085.1 of Oncorhynchus gorbuscha. Classification (NCBI taxonomy): domain Eukaryota; kingdom Metazoa; phylum Chordata; class Actinopteri; order Salmoniformes; family Salmonidae; genus Oncorhynchus; species Oncorhynchus gorbuscha. The sequence goes on along the minus strand of NC_060190.1, from coordinate 12,931,948 downwards.
TTAGTAGAAATAGTTTAATTGTATTATATAATATTACATTATATAATTGTCAGGACTTCAAAGAGGATAAAGCTGAAGAATGTGTGGCCTCACACTCACAACAGACTGATATCAACAGATCATCTGAGCTGGGAAGTACTATTCAACAACAACAGGTAAACTTTCCAGATACAGTATTTACAGTAGGTTGCAACTTCCTCCTTAGTTGGTTTTCTTTTTTAAAGATCATATTTTTTAAAGATCATATTTTTTAAAGTTAATTTTCATGCTCCTGTGTTGTGTTATCTTGTCATATAGATGGAGGCCCCTGTTGTTATAAATGACTCAAGCTCAGAAGTGACAGATGACAGATGTCCAGATGTCCCAGCCTCCCATGATGGTCGGGTTCAGGAGTTGCCTATCTCCCCTCCTTCAAATGACAGACACCGGGCTGAAGGTAGACTGTAGAATTTGTCCTATTCTTGAGTCTCATTTGAATATTATTCCATATAATGTACTGAATACTGTAAATATAATGTGCTGTTTTCACCAATCAACCACTAGATGGGGTAGCCTATATACAGTATAGCCATTCGAAGACATCTGTTGAATTAGAGTACATCAGATACCAGTGGATTAAAGTCATTGAATAAAAATACTTTGAAGTACTACTTAAGTAGTTTTGGGGGGTATCTGTACTTAAATTTTAATGTTTTGGACAACTTTTACTTTTACTTCACTACATTCCTAAATACAATAATGTAATTTTTACTCCATACATTTTCCCTGACACTCAAAAGTACTGGTTATCTTTTGAATGCTTAGCAGGACAGGAAAATGGTACAATTCACACACTTATCAAGAAAACAATCCAGGTCATCCCTACTGCCTCTGATCTGGTGGACTCACTAAAAACAAATGCTTCGTTTGTAAATGACGTTGGAATGTGCCCTTGGCTATCCGTAATTTAAAAAACAAGAAGATTGTGCTGTCTAGTTGGCTTAATATAAAGAATTTGACATGATTTATACTTTTACTTTTGATACTTAAGTATATTTTAGCAATTACTATTAATTTAGATACTTAAGTATATTTGAAACCAAATACTTTTAGACTTTTACTCCAGTATTATTTTACTGGGTGACTTTCCCTTTTACTTCAGTCATTTTCTATTATAAAGGAACACTCCACCCAAAAACAATATTTTGGTATTTGCAAAATGCATCATACAGGGAGGATTTTGGTATTTTGAAAGTTACATATCTTGAAAACTTGATTGCTGACAAGCAAACATTGTGGGACTTTGTCAACAAAGAACTAATGAAACAAATAGTTTTTGGGGGGATTTTTGTTTTGTTTTACGGTACCTTTACTTTTACTGAAGTATGACAATTAGGTCATTTGTTCCATCATGGTCAGATATAGTAGGCTGATAAACTTGACTGTGTTCATCTAATGACTTCAATCTCACATTTTGTCCATGTCTGTCAGCAGGCTTTGCCCCTCCACCCCATCCCCTGCCTGGGGTCAGCTTCTCCTGGCTCACCTTCAACCCAGCCCTAGGCCACAGGAGCCTGACCTTCCTACCCAATGAGCACAAAGTGGTGACCAAGAGGACGTCCTCCGCATGCCATGACGGCCGCTTTGACATCAGCCAGTGGATGGCAGAGCAGGAGTTCAGCGAAGGCTGCCACTATTGGGACGTGGATACGTCGGCGAGCGTGGGCTGGGCCGTCGGGGTTTCCTACCTCAGCATCGGCCGCAGAGATCAGCTGGGTCGCACAGCCAACTCCTGGTGCCTGGAGTGGAGCAGGAACAAGCTGTGCTACTGGCACGATAACATAGAGGAGTTTATCAAACATGGCTGCCCCAGTATCGTTAGACTGGCTCTGGATGTGACGAATGGGACCTTGTCATTTTATAGCCTGTCTGACAGTCAGACTCTGCTGCATTGTGTGGAGGAGGGATTCACAGAGCCAGTGAGGCCAGTGTTCTGGCTGTTTGGGCTGAAGCTAAACAATGCTCTGTCCTTTCCTCCTTGGGTGTCATAAGGATATGTGAGGAGGGGGACAACATCAAGAGTTGTCTGTTTATGAGTGAGATTAATAAAATAACATATTTAGTCATTAATATATTTAGCACAATATTCCTATTAGAGGTCAAAATAAAATGACAATCACCCATAGTTTTAATGTTGCTTTTTTATTTCACCCAAAGAGTGTATGACGTTTTGCGTTGTTATAGTAGCTGTACAATATTTGTCTCCTCGCTCGCCTCGTTGGAGGCGGGTCGTAATTTCATGTTCAGGCTAGCTTGCGCGGTCATAACATTCAAGTTTGTGTGCAGACTAATAATATAAATGTCAACCTCAGCAGCTACGCTTTATGTCTGAGAGGTTAACTCTTTCAAAGGACCCGTTTGGGTCCAGGGCATTTACTAGGTTTATGTTGGTGAAGCGCAACTGGGAAAATGCAAACGTAAGCCAGGCCACATAGCGGAACGCTGGCTGTATTAAACCACACGAGAACATAAATGATTTCATGAACGCATTTGCAGATTTGGTCTTCAGCAGTGGTGAAGATGCGGAAGGACGTCAGAATATTACTGGTGGGAGAGCGTTAGTGGATTTGTTTTGGTCTACTCCGTAGTTCTGTTTTACTGTCAAGCTCGAACCTGCATGCATGACAGCCAGCTGGAGGAGCGAGTAATGCTGATAGGTTGGAAAGGACTCGGAGGAATAACGTGATCTAGCTAGCTGTGTTCCACTAGGTTCATCCAGTTTTATAGCTAACATTACATTACCACATACACACACCATGATGTTAACTACACTACACACTACTCAGCTAGTAGTGTCATAACATGGCTATCTAGCTAGTATCCTTAACAATTTGATGTTTAGACCCAAGTGACATTGGCTATTTACCATCTGCTGTGAGGTTGACAAATAAGTCATGTGGACAGGCAGTTTGTCATATCAATGCATGGTTTGCCTTTATCTAAGCCGTTGATATCTAAGCAATCTAGAATCGGCTTCCTATTTCGCAACAAAGCCTCCTTCACTCATGCTGCCAAACATACCCTCGTAAAACCGACTATTCTACCGATCCTTGACTTCGGCGATGTCATTTACAAAATAGCCTCCAACACTCTACTCAGCAAATTGGATGCAGTCTATCACAGTGCCATCCGTTTTGTCACCAAAGCCCCATATACTACCCACCACTACGACCTGCATGCTCTCGTTGGCTGGCCCTCTACATATTCGTCGCCAAACCCACTGGTTCCAGGTCATCTATAAGTGTTTGCTAGGTAAAGCCCTGCCTTATCTCAGCTCACTGGTCACCATAGCAACACCCACCCGTAGCGCTCCAGCAGGTATATCACTGGTCATCCCCAAAGCCAACACTTCCTTCGACTGCCTTTCCTTCCAATTCTCTGCTGCCAATGATTGGAACAAATAGCAAAAATCACTGATGCTGGATGGAGTCTTATATCTCCCTCTCTAACTTTAAGCATCAGCTGTCAGAGCAGCTTACCGATCACTGTACCTGTACACAACCAATCTGTAAATAGCACACCCTACTACCTCATCCCCATATTATTTATCCTGTTGCTCCTTTGCACCCCTGTATCTCTACTTGCACATCATCATCTGCACATCTATCACTCCAGTGTTAATGCTAAATTGTCATTATTTCACCTCTATGGCCTATTTATTACCTTACCTCCCTACTCTTCTACATTTGCACACACTGTACATTTTTCTATTGTGTTATTGACTGTACGTTTGTTTATGTGTAACTCTGTTGTTTTTGTCGCACTGCTTTGCTTTATCTTGGCCGGGTTGCAGTTGTAAATGAGAACTTGTTCTCAACTGGCCTATCTGTTAAATAAAGGTGAAATAAAAATTCAGTTTGCCCTAGCTAAATGTCAGCTTTAGTTAATGTGTTCAAAACATTCACTCTCTCACCTAGGTAGCACCTGTCCACTTGAAATATACTTTTGGCCATGAAGTGTATGTGGACACCACTTCTAAATGAGTGGATTTGGCTATTTCAGACACACCCTTTGCTGACAGGTGAATAAAATCAAGCACTCAGCCATGAAATCGAGGCCGCCGAGGTCTGAAGCGCGTAAAAATCGTCTGTCCTCAGTTGCAACACTCACTACCAAGTTCCAAACTGCCTCTGGAAGCAACGTCAGCACAAAAACTGCTTGTCGGGAGCTTTATGAAATGGGTTTCCATGGCCGAGCAGCCAAGCCTAAGATCACCATGCGCGATGCCAAGCGTCGACTGGAATGGTTTTAAGTTTGCCGCCATTGGACTATGGAGCAGTGGAAACGCCTTCTCTGGAGTGATAAATCACGCTTCACCATCTGGCAGTCCGACGGTCGAACCTGGGTTTTGGTAGATGCCAGGAGAACGCTACCTGCCCGAATGCATAGTGCCAACTGTAAAGTTTTGTTGGGGAGGAATAATGATCTGGGGCTGTTTTTATGGTTCGGGCTAGACCCCTTAATTCCAGTGAAGGGAAATCTTAACGCTACAGCATAAAATTGCATTCTAGACCAGGCCTGGGGATTATTTTCCATGGAGGGCCACATTAGAATATATTTTTGCCATTGCATGCCAGATTCATATTACAGGATAATACATCATGTGTATGACTGTGTTTACACATATCTACTGTAAATCACGTCCAGATATGCTACTTAACTTTTTAAACATGCACAGAAATGAACCACATTCATGTTCTCCTTTTGGTAGGTATTTTCATTATTAAACATGCAATGAACTACACAGAGGGAAAAGTACACGGTGCATTCAGCACCACGGACAGAACTCTTGTTAACGGGTATGCACAAAAACACAGGAAAGAGAGAGAGCTCAACATTACATTTAAACTACTCAATCAGTGTGAGGGGTGACGTCTCTGATGGGCATTGACTAGAGCAGTGAAGTCAGGTGTAGTTTCTGACGTTGCTTTGCGCAGGATTGCAGAGAGAGTCAGTAAGAGATGATCTGTGCCTTGACTTGTTATAATTCATCACTAAAAATGTCTGTTCACATGCATAGGTTGACCCAAACAGTACAAACATCTTCTGAGCATGACTCCTAATCTTTGGAAAGTTTTGTTAAGCGAGATGCATAGAATCTCATCAGTGACATTGTTTTGAATAGTTCTCCAATCACTGCATCAGACTGAAGGTCGGTAAACTCAAGTTGCAGGTCAGTGGGAGCGTTATCCACATTGAAGGTGAAAGGAGGAAACCAACAGCATGTCATTTTCCAACTCTTTGAAATCCTCTAAATGACGAGAACTCACCGTTCAAAGCAGGCAGCAGCGATGTCTACTTCTCCCGCTGGTCATCTGATAGGGAACAGACTATTAGTGTCGGAAGGTGGGTGAGATTGTTGGCTTCTACTTGACGGGTCAGGAGGATTCATTTTCCCTTGAAGTGATATGTTCGAAAAGCAGGCGTCCACATACTTTTGGCACATAATTCTCTCTTATAACAGGGTTTCTTATACACTGCCTTTGGAAAGTATTAAGATCCCTTGACTTTTTCCACGTTTTGTTATGTTACAGCCTTATTCTAAAATGGATTACATAAATTCTCAGCAATCTCCACACAATACCCTATAATGACAAAACGAAAACAGGTTTTTAGAAATGTTTGCAAATATATAAAAAAATTAAAAAACATACATTATTTACATAACTATTCAGACCCTTTTGCTATGAGACTCGAAATAGAGCTCAGGTGCATCCTATTTCCATTGATTATCCTTGATGTTGCTACAACTTGATTGGAGTCCGCCTGTGTTAAATGCAATTGATTGGACATGATTTGGAAAGGCACACATCTGTCTATATAAGGTCCCACAGTTGACAGTGCATGTCAGAGCAAAAACCAAGCCATGAGGTCAAAGGAATTGTCCGTAGAGCTCTGAGACAGGATTGTGTTGAGGCACAGATCTGAGGAAAGTTACCAAAACATTTCTGCAGCATTGACTGTCTCCAAGAACACAGTGGCCTCCATCATTCTTAAATGGAAGAAGTTTGGAACCACCAAGACTCTTCCTAGAGCTGGCCGCCTGGCCAAACTGAGCAATCGGGGGAGAAGGGCCTTGGTAGGGAAACCTTGGTCAGGGAGGCACCATCCCTACGGTGAAGCACGGTAGTGGAAGCATCATGCTGTGGGGATGGTTTTCAGCAGCAGGGAATGGGAGACTAGTCAGGATCTAGGCGAAAATGACCGGAGCAAAGTACAGAGCGATCCTTGATGAAAACGTGCTCAGGACCTCAGACTGGGACGATGTTTCACCTTCCAACAGGACAACGACCCTAAGCACACAGCCAAGACCACACAGGAGTGGCTTTGGGACAAGTCTCTGAATGTCCTTGAGTGACCCAGCCAGAGTCCGGACTTGAACCCAATCAAATATCTCTGGAGAGACCTGAAAATAGATGTGAAGCAACACTCCCCATCCAACCTGACAGAGCTTGAGAGGATCTGCAGAGAAGAATTGGAGAAATGCCCCAAATACAAGTGTGCCAAGACTTGAGGCTGTAGTTGCTGCCAAAGGTGCTTCAACATAGTACTGAATAAAGGGTCGGAATATGTAAATGTAATATGTCATTTTTTTTATTTGTAATTTTTAAAAAATGACATTAAATTTGTAATAAATTTGCAAACATGTATATACCTATTTTTGCTTTGTCATTATTGGGTATTATTTGTAGATTGAGCAGGGGGGGGGGGGGTTTAAGACATTTTTGTAACTGGAAAAATTCAAGGGGTCTGAATACTTTCTGAATGCATTGTTTTGTTTATACAGCGACAAAGGGCTCTATCTTTCACATTTGCCAAATTCAATTCTCTTCCCTTCTAAAGCAAAGCCCAATTGTGATTTAGTAAGCTGTCAAGTAGCTCTGTCTGGCCACGAATGGGTTTAGAGCCAATGCTCATGTCTTAGATTTGGGAGGCAACTTGGTGTAGGAGATGAGGGATAGAATATTTCACTGCCGCAGCATCACTATCTCACCGTGTGTGTGAAGCACAGAGACAGACTGCCAATTTGTACAAAGCATAAAGAGGCTTGCCATCTGATGGTAGAAATGTGCAGAGAAACAATGCATATGACAGGCTGCACTTCTAAAACAGTTACTTTATGTACACATAACAATGCAATAGAAAGTGGGGATGAGCAAATACCCTTTTCCTCTGTCAATTCTAGAATGGAGAAGAGTCTCATTGCCAGGCGTGACACTGAGCCAGTATGACATCCTCTTTGTCTTTTTTTCCAACAGCCAAGGTGGGGAAGACTTCCCTGATCATGTTGCTGGTCAGCGAGGAGTTTCCACAGGTGGTACGTAAAAAAGCTTCCTGGAACCTCTGTGTTTAGTAAATAGATTTAATAATGTCTATTCAGCCTATGAAGCACTTTTCTCAAACTGAGAGTGCTTTGAATTGTATCGGGTAGACTGTTAACTCCCCGTGGGAGATGCACATCTTGATGATCAGCAATAATACTAGTAAACAGTTATAATACATGCATTACCTACAGTTGAAGTTGGAAGTTTACTTACACCATAGCCAAATACATTTAAACTCAGTTTTTCACAATTCCTGACATTTAATCCTAGTAAAAAATTCCCTGTTTTAGGTCAGTTAGGATCATCACTTTTATTTTATGTGAAATGTCAGAATAATAGTAGGGAGAATGATTTATTTTAACTTTCATCACATTCCCAGTGGGTCATACGTTTACATACACTCAATTAGTATTTGGTAGTATTGCCTTTAATTGTTTAACTTGGGTCAAACATTTCAGGTAGCCTTCCACAAGCTTCCCACAATAAGTTGGGTGAATTTTGTCCCATTCCTCCTGACAGAGCTGGTGTAACTGAATCAGGTTTGTAGGCCTCCTTGCTCGCACACGCTTTTTCAGTTCTGCCCACAAAGTTTCTATGGGATTGAGGTCAGGGCTTTCTAATGGCTACTCCCAATACCTTGACTTTGTTGTCCTTACGCCATTTTGCCACAACTTTGGAAGTATGCTTGGGGTCATTGTCCACTTGGAAGACCCATTTGCGACCAAGCTTTAACTGCCTGACGCATTTCTTGAGATGTTGCTTCAATATATCCTCCAAATTTTTCTCCCTCATGATGCCATCTATTTTGTGAAGTGCACCAGTCCCTCCTGCAGCAAAGCACCCCCACAACATGATGCTGCCACCCCCTTGCTTCAGGGTTGGGATGGTGTTATTCTGCTTGCAAGCCTCCCCTTTTTCCTCCAAACATAACAATGGTCATTATGGCCAAACCGTTCTATTTCTGTTTCATCAGACCAGAGGATATTTCTCTAAAAAGTACGATCTTTGTCCCCATGTGCAGTTTCAAACCGTCGTCTTGCTTTTTTATGGTGGTTTTGGAGCAGTGGCTTCTTCCTTGCTGAGTGGCCTTTCTGGTTATGTCGATATAGGACTAATTTTACTGTGGATATAGATACTTTTGTACCTGTTTCCTCCAGCATCTTCACAAGGTCCTTTTGCTGTTGTGCTGGGATTGATTTGCGCTTTTCGCACCAAAGTACATTCATCTCTAGGAGACAGAACGCGGTCTCCTTCCTGAGCGGTATGACGGCTACGTGGTCCCATGGTGTTTATACTTGCGTACTATTGTTTGTACAGATGAACGTGATACCTTCAGGTGTTTGGAAATTGCTCCCAAGGATGAACCAGACATGTGGAGGTCTACAATTTTTTTTCTGGGGTCTTGGCTGATTTCTTTAGATTTTCCAATGATGTCATGCAAAGGGACACTGAGTTTGTAGGCCTTGAAATACATCCACAGGTACACCTCCAATTGACTCAAATGATGTCAATTAGCCTATCAGAAGCTTCTAAAACCATGACATAATTTTCTGGAATTTTCCAAGCTGTTTAGAGACACAGTCAACTTAGTGTATGTAAACTTCTGACCCACTGGAATTGTGATACAGTGAAATAATCTGTCTGTAAACAATTACTGGTCAAATTACTTGTGTCATGCACAAAGTATATGTCCTAACCGACTTGCCAAAACTATAGTTTGTTAACAATAAATTTGTGGAATGGTTGAAAAACGAGTTTTAATGACTCCAACCTAAGTGTAAGTAAATTTCCAACTTCGACTGTACCAGATGTCACATCCAAGGATATGGACACTGAACCTGACACAGGAAATGAAGCAGAGACCTTCAACCATGACACAGGTAATACTGTTGAGCGTTCAAATGAGGAAAACATTCAACCACAGCCACATGTGTTAAGCCAACATGGTTGTTCCCATCTGAAAACTGAACAAACTGTTAAATACATGGACCAAGAATGTGGTGTTCCACATACAGCAACCGTCATTGGACGAGCAGGAAAAGCCAAAGGAAAACACCAGAACTGGTACAACTTGCAGTACTCAGTACCAGCTACACTTCATGGTACAACAGGGTCAGCTGAACTGTCACATAAGCTGAGAATTGAACCAATGGAAAATGGAGAAAAACAGCATTACATTCAAAATGATGACGTACTTGAAACAAAGGACATGTCATTTGACCCAGCTAAGCTAGAAGAGCTCAGTAATTGGAGGAAAATTTGAGTGTTTGAGGAAGTCAAAGACATTGGCCCAAAATGTGTCTCAACAAGGTGGGTGTGTGCCCTTTAAAGAATCCTTACCTGGAATAGTACCAAAAGCTCATCTAGTGCCTAGAGGTTTTGAGGAGCTGGCTGCTAAGAACTCCAAAAATATTCACCGACATGCGCCTCAGATTCACTCAGATTGCTGCTGACAGTGATCTGCCAGAAAAAGAAATTTAACTTCATTCCATAGACATCAAATCTGCATTTTTGCAGGGAACAGAGCTGTCAAGGGACATTCACATCCAACCTCCGCCTGAAGCTAAGAGTGAAGGAACACCGTGGAAACGGCCTGGCAGATGCATCACTCTACTGGTACAACAAAGTCAAGGCAACAATGCTGAGTACAGGTGGAAACATGTCACAAGTGGATCCTGCAGGCTTCTATTGGCTTGATCAAGACTGCAATGTGACTGGAGTAGTTGCCTGTCATGTTGATGACTTCATGTGGGGTGGCTCACAGACCTTTGCTTCAACTGTGATTCCACACCTCAAAGCTGTTTTCCAGGTCGGCCGTGAGGAGCATGATCATTTTTGTTATGTTGGCATGGAGTTTATTACAGTTGACCTAACAATACTGATGCAACAGGAGAGCTATATCAAGAACCTTCAATCTATCCACATGGATTCTTCAAGAGCCGTACAAAGGAATTCCCTTCTCTGTGGAATTGAAGTTGATCAATTGAGGTCAAAGATGGGTCAAATTCTATGGGTTGCTAGACAGAGTAGACCTGATGTAATGTTTGATGGCTGCAACTTGGCATCCAACACAAAACATGCCACTGTACAAACCATTCATGAGGCAAACACAGTTGTTCGTAAACTGAAATCACAACAAGTGACTAAAGTTTCAGCATGTTGGAAAAGATGACTCTGAAACTAGTTGTCTTCAGTGATGCTTCCCTAGGGCACCTTACAGATGGAGGCACACAAGGTGGACATCTAATCGTGTTAATGGGTGAAGGAGGAAGATTCTCACCCATCTGTTGGCAGTCAAAGAGGATCAGAAGGGTTGTCCGAAGCACACTTGCTGGAGAAACCCTTGCTCTTGCGGATGGAATTGACAATGCTATATTTTTTTGCAACTCTGTTCTCGGAACCTACCACTGGTGAGGCAAAACTGCACATTCTACCTTTAGTTTGTGTCACTGACAACTACTCCTTAGTTGATGCTGTCAAGTCAACCAAGTCTGTCACAGAGAAATGACTTCGTTTTGAGATTAGCAGCATCAAGGAACTTATTCAAGCACAGAGAATCCAGCGGATTCTAGTCTAAAAAGGGAGAATTCGGTCTTGTGCTCCTAAAGGCACTCAGTGACTGTCATGGAGGTGAAAGAGGACCCAAAAGCGACTTGGCGAAAACAGAGTCTTTAATCCAGTAAAGTCAATACAAACAAAAAAACACAACTTTCACTCGATATGACGAGGACAAACTGGAGACTCGAACTTGAACAGCAGGTGAACAGCAGGTTGCCTCGGGAAGGCACTTGAACCAGACAGACTCAGACACCTGCTCACCACGCAGCATCTGAGGAAAACACGACACGACAGGGCGATACACAAACACAGCACGGTGAATACTAAACAAGGAACCGACAGGACAGGAACGGAACACAAAGGAAGAAATAGGGACTCTAATCAGGGGAAAGGATCGGGAACAGGTGTGGGAAGACTAAATGATTGATTAGGGAATAGGAACAGCTGGGAGCAGGAACGGAACGATAGAGAGAAGAGAGAGCGAGAGAGTGAGAGAGGGAGGGGGAGAGAGAGGGATAGAAAGAGGGAAAGAACCTAATAAGACCAGCAGAGGGAAACGAATAGAATGGGAAGCACAGGGACAAGACAAGATAATAAATGACAAAACATGACAGTACCCCCCACTCACCGAGCGCCTCCTGGCGCACTCGAGGAGGAATCCTGGCGGCAACGGAGGAAATCATCGATGAGTGAACGGTCCAGCACGTCCCGAGACGGAACCCAACTCCTCTCCTCAGGACCGTAACCCTCCCAATCCACTAAGTATTGGTGACCCCGTCCCCGAGAACGCATGTCCATGATCTTATGTACCTTGTAAATAGGTGCGCTCTCGACAAGGACGGGAGGGGGAGGGAAGACGAACGGGGGTGCGAAGAAAGGGCTTGACACAGGAGACATGGAAGACAGGATGGACGCGACGAAGATGTCGCGGAAGAAGCAGTCGCACAGCGACAGGATTGACGACCTGGGAGACACGGAACGGACCAATGAACCATGGAGTCAACTTACGAGAAGCTGTCGTAAGAGGAAGGTTGCGAGTGGAAAGCCACACTCTCTGGCCGCAACAATACCTTGGACTCTTAATCCTGCGTTTATTGGCGGCTCTCACAGTCTGTGCCCTGTAACGGCAAAGTGCAGACCTCACCCTCCTCCAGGTGCGCTCACAACGTTGGACAAACGCTTGAGCGGAGGGAACGCTGGACTCGGCAAGCTGGGATGAGAACAGAGGAGGCTGGTAACCCAGACTACTCTGAAACGGAGATAACCCGGTAGCAGACGAAGGAAGCGAAGCAGAGCGTATTCTGCCCAGGGGAGCTGTTCTGCCCAAGACGCAGGGTTTCTGAAAGAAAGGCTGCGTAGTATGCGACCAATCGTCTGATTGGCCCTCTCTGCTTGACCGTTAGACTGGGGATGAAACCCGGAAGAGAGACTGACGGACGCACCAATCAAACGACAGAACTCCCTCCAAAACTGTGACGTGAATTGCGGGCCTCTGTCTGAAACGGCGTCTAACGGGAGGCCATGAATTCTGAATACATTCTCGATAATGATTTGTGCCGTCTCCTTAGCGGAAGGAAGTTTAGCGAGGGGAATGAAATGTGCCGCCTTAGAGAACCTATCGACAACCGTAAGAATCACAGTCTTCCCCGCAGACAAAGGCAGACCGGTAATGAAGTCTAGGGCGATGTGAGACCATGGTCGAGAAGGAATGGGAGCGGTCTGAGACGACCGGCAGGAGGAGAGTTACCCGACTTAGTCTGCGCGCAGTCCGAACAAGCAGCCACGAAACGGCGCGTGTCACGCTCCTGAGTCGGCCACCAAAAGCGCTGGCGAATAGACGCAAGAGTGCCTCGAACACCGGGATGACCAGCTAACTTGGCAGAGTGAGCCCACTGAAGAACAGCCAGACGAGTGGAAACAGGAACGAAAAGGAGGTTACTAGGACAGCGCGCGGCGACGCAGTGTGCGTGAGTGCTTGCTTAACCTGTCTTTCAATTCCCCAGACTGTTAACCCGACAACACGCCCATAAGGAAGAATCCCCTCGGGATCAGTAGAAGCCACAGAAGAACTAAACAGACGGGATAAGGCATCAGGCTTGGTGTTCTTGCTACCCGGACGGTAAGAAATCACAAACTCGAAACGAGCGAAAAAAAACGCCCAACGAGCTTGACGGGCATTAAGTCGTTTGGCAGAACGGATGTACTCAAGGTTCTTATGGTCTGTCCAAACGACAAAAGGAACGGTCGCCCCTCCAACCACTGTCGCCATTCGCCTAGGGCTAAGCGGATGGCGAGCAGTTCACGGTTACCCACATCATAGTTGCGCTCAGATGGCGACAGGCGATGAGAAAAATAAGCGCAAGGATGAACCTTATCGTCAGACTGGAAGCGCTGGGATAGAATGGCTCCCACGCCTACCTCTGAAGCATGGCCAACCTCGACAATGAATTGTCTAGTGACGTCAGGAGTAACGAGGATAGGAGCGGACGTAAAACGTTCTTTTAGAAGATCAAAAGCTCCCTGGGCGGAACCGGACCACTTAAAACACGTCTTGACAGAAGTAAGAGCTGTGAGAGGGGCAGCAACTTGACCGAAATTACGAATGAAACGCCGATAGAAATTAGCGAAACCTAAAAAGCGCTGCAACTCGACACGTGACCTTGGAACGGGCCAATCACTGACAGCTTGGACCTTAGCGGAATCCATCTGAATGCCTTCAGCGGAAATAACGGAACCGAGAAAAGTAACGGAGGAGACATGAAAAGAGCACTTCTCAGACTTTACGTAGAGACAATTCTCTAAAAGGCGCTGTAGAACACGTCGAACGTGCTGAACATGAATCTCGAGTGACGGAGAAAAATCAGGATATCGTCAAGATAGACAAAAACAAAGATGTTCAGCATGTCTCTCAGAACATCATTAACTAATGCCTGAAAAACAGCTGGCGCATTGGCGAGACCAAACGGCAGAACCCGGTACTCAAAATGCCCTAACGGAGTGTTAAACGCCGTTTTCCACTCGTCCCCTCTCTGATGCGCACGAGATGGTAAGCGTTACGAAGGTCCAACTTAGTAAAGCACCTGGCTCCCTGCAGAATCTCGAAGGCTGATGACATAAGGGGAAGCGGATAACGATTCTTAACCGTTATGTCATTCAGCCCTCGATAATCCACGCAGGGGCGCAGAGTACCGTCCTTCTTCTTAACAAAAAGAACCCCGCCCCGGCCGGAGAGGAAGAAGGCACTATGGTACCGGCGTCAAGAGACACAGACAAATAATCCTCGAGAGCCTTACGTTCGGGAGCCGACAGAGAGTATAGTCTACCCCGAGGAGGAGTGGTCCCCGGAAGGAGATCAATACTACAATCATACGACCGGTGAGGAGGAAGGGAGTTGGCTCGGGACCGACTGAAAACCGTGCGCAGATCATGATATTCCTCCGGCACTCCTGTCAAATCGCCAGGTTCCTCCTGAGAAGTAGGGACAGAAGAAACGGGAGGGATGGCAGACATTAAACACTTCACATGACAAGAAACGTTCCAGGATAGGATAGAATTACTAGACCAATTAATAGAAGGATTATGACATACTAGCCAGGGATGACCCAAAACAACAGGTGTAAACGGTGAACGAAAAATCAAAAAAGAAATAGTCTCACTGTGGTTACCAGATACTGTGAGGGTTAAAGGTAGTGTCTCAAATCTGATACTGGGAAGATGACTACCATCTAAGGCGAACATGGGCGTAGGCTTATCTAACTCTCTGAAAGGAATGTCATGTTTCCGAACCCATGCTTCGTCCATGAAACAACCCTCAGCCCCAGAGTCTATCAAGGCACTACATGTAGCACCCGAACCGGTCCAGCGTAGATGGACCGACAAAGTAGTACAAGATTTTGATGGAGAGACTTGAGTAGTTGCGCTCACCTGTAGCCCTCCGCTTACAGATGAGCTCTGGCTTTTACTGGACATGAATTAACAAAATGTCCAGCAACTCCGCAATAGAGGCACAGGCGGTTGGTGATCCTCCGTTCCCTCTCCTTAGTCGAGATGCGAATCCCTCCCAGCTGCATGGGCTCAGACTCTGAGCCAGAGGAGGGAGATGGTTGCGATGCGGAGCAGGGAAACACCGTTGATGCGAGCTCTCTTCCACGAGCCCGGTGACGAAGATCTACCCGTCGTTCTATGCGGATGGCGAGAGCAATCAAAGAGTCCACATCTGAAGGAACCTCCCGGGAGAGAATCTCATCCTTAACCACTGCGTGGAGTCCCTCCAGAAAACGAGCGAGCAGCGCCGGCTCGTTCCACTCACTAGAGGCAGCAAGAGTGCGAAACTCAATAGAATAATCCGTTATGGACCGTTCACCTTGGCATAAGGAAGCCAGGGCCCTAGAAGCCTCCCTACCAAAAACTGAACGGTCAAAAACCCGAATCATCTCCTCTTTAAAGTTCTGGAACTTGTTAGAGCAATCAGCCCTTGCCTCCCAGATAGCTGTGCCCCATTCTCGAGCCCGGCCAGTAAGGAGTGAAATGACGTAAGCAACCCGAGCTCTCTCTCTAGAGTATGTGTTGGGTTGGAGAGAGAACACAATCTCACACTGCGTGAGAAAGGAGCGGCACTCAGTGGGCTGCCCGGAGTAGCAAGGTGGGTTATTAACCCTAGGTTCTGGAGGCTCGGCAGGCCAGGAAGTAACAGGTGGCACGAGACGTAGACTCTGGAACTGTCCAGAGAGGTCGGAAACCTGAGCGGCCAGGTTCTCCACGGCATGGCGAGCAGCAGACAATTCCTGCTCGTGTCTGCCGAGCATGGCTCCTTGGATCTCGACGGCAGTGTAACGAGCGTCTGAAGTCGCTGGGTCCATTCCTTGGTCGGTTCCTTCTGTCATGGAGGTGAAAGAGGACCCAAAAGCGACTTGGCGAAAACAGAGTCTTTAATCCAGTAAAGTCAATACAAACAAAAAAACACAACTTTCACTCGATATGACGAGGACAAACTGGAGACTCGAACTTGAACAGCAGGTGAACAGCAGGTTGCCTCGGGAAGGCACTTGAACCAGACAGACTCAGACACCTGCTCACCACGCAGCATCTGAGGAAAACACGACACGACAGGGCGATACACAAACACAGCACGGTGAATACTAAACAAGGAACCGACAGGACAGGAACGGAACACAAAGGAAGAAATAGGGACTCTAATCAGGGGAAAGGATCGGGAACAGGTGTGGGAAGACTAAATGATTGATTAGGGGAATAGGAACAGCTGGGAGCAGGAACGGAACGATAGAGAGAAGAGAGAGCGAGAGAGTGAGAGAGGGAGGGGGAGAGAGAGGGATAGAAAGAGGGAAAGAACCTAATAAGACCAGCAGAGGGAAACGAATAGAATGGGAAGCACAGGGACAAGACAAGATAATAAATGACAAAACATGACAGTGACAGCTTGGGTAATACAAATAAAAACTTTGTCACACAACCCATCTGTAATGGGTAACTTAAATAATACTTGGGACATTTTAATTATGTTGTTGATGTTTTATTTGTCTCTAAAGAAAAGTAGGAGTTTGTTAAATTCATGTTTTAAGTATCCCTACATTTTTGTTATTACGGTGCCATCACTCTGTCATTAGTGCGCCTGCGCAGGAGTCTCGTTGTAGATGAACCTGGCCTGAGTGCAATGGCCGCCATGCATTGTGCTAATACTGTTGAGTAAACGTTGTTAAACTGGAACCTTGTTGTATTTGAGTTAACAGTATAGAAGACAAAGATGACTTATACCAAAGTTAGCTGTAAGCTCTAGTCTACAGCCAACCTGTAAACATTGTGTGTTAGAACTTCATGTTGTATTAACTTCTCTATCTAGAGAGGAGGGACGAAGTTACTCTTACTGAAAGCACATTCTGCACAGGACTAAAGACATCCACAGCATATAAAGCATTCATTCATATACTTTCATTTGCTGTATAAACTTAACAGTGTGTGTGTGTGTCCTCTCCGCTCTACAGTGACGAGGGACAAGAAGATTGACCTGCAGAAGAAGCAGACTCAGCTCAGTGTGTGTGTGTCCTCTCCGTTCTACAGTGATGACGGACAAGAAGATTGACCTGCAGAAGAAGCAGACTCAGCGCAGTGTGTGTGTGTCCTCTCCGTTCTACAGTGATGAGGGACAAGAAGATTGACCTGCAGAAGAAGCAGACTCAGCGCAGTGTGTGTGTGTCCTCTCCGTTCTACAGTGATGAGGGACAAGAAGATTGACCTGCAGAAGAAGCAGACCCAGCGCAGTGTGTGTGTGTCCTCTCCGTTCTACAGTGACGAGGGACAAGAAGATTGACCTGCAGAAGAAGCAGACTCAGCGCAGTGTGTGTGTGTCCTCTCCGCTCTACAGTGACGACGGACAAGAAGATTGACCTGCAGAAGAAGCAGACTCAGCGCAGTGTGTGTGTGTCCTCTCCGTTCTACAGTGATGAGGGACAAGAAGATTGACCTGCAGAAGAAGCAGACCCAGCGCAGTGTGTGTGTGTCCTCTCCGTTCTACAGTGTCGAGGGACAAGAAGATTGACCTGCAGAAGAAGCAGACTCAGCGCAGTGTGTGTGTGTCCTCTCCGCTCTACAGTGACGAGGGACAAGATGATTGACCTGCAGAAGAAGCAGACTCAGAGCAGTGTGTGTGTGTCCTCTCCGTTCTACAGTGATGAGGGACAAGAAGATTGACCTGCAGAAGAAGCAGACTCAGCGCAGTGTGTGTGTGTCCTCTCCGTTCTACAGTGATGAGGGACAAGTAGATTGACCTGCAGAAGAAGCAGACCCAGCGCAGTGTGTGTGTGTCCTCTCCGTTCTACAGTGATGAGGGACAAGAAGATTGACCTGCAGAAGAAGCAGACTCAGCGCAGTGTGTGTGTGTCCTCTCCGTTCTACAGTGATGAGGGACAAGAAGATTGACCTGCAGAAGAAGCAGACCCAGCGCAGTGTGTGTGTGTCCTCTCCGTTCTACAGTGATGAGGGACAAGAAGATTGACCTGCAGAAGAAGCAGACTCAGCGCAGTTCTACAGTGATGAGGGACAAGAAGATTGACCTGCAGAAGAAGCAGACCCAGCGCAGTGTGTGTGTGTCCTCTCCGTTCTACAGTGACGAGGGACAAGAAGATTGACCTGCAGAAGAAGCAGACTCAGCGCAGTGTGTGTGTGTCCTCTCCGTTCTACAGTGACGAGGGACAAGAAGATTGACCTGCAGAAGAAGCAGACTCAGCGCAGTGTGTGTGTGTCCTCTCCGCAGTGTGTGTGTTCTACAGTGATGAGGGACAAGAAGATTGACCTGCAGAAGAAGCAGACCCAGCGCAGTGTGTGTGTGTCCTCTCCGTTCTACAGTGACGAGGGACAAGAAGATTGACCTGCAGAAGAAGCAGACTCAGCGCAGTGTGTGTGTGTCCTCTCCGCTCTACAGTGACGAGGGACAAGAAGATTGACCTGCAGAAGAAGCAGACTCAGCGCAGTGTGTGTGTGTCCTCTCCGTTCTACAGTGATGAGGGACAAGAAGATTGACCTGCAGAAGAAGCAGACTCAGCGCAGTGTGTGTGTGTCCTCTCCGTTCTACAGTGATGAGGGACAAGAAGATTGACCTGCAGAAGAAGCAGACTCAGCGCAGTGTGTGTGTGTCCTCTCCGTTCTACAGTGATGAGGGACAAGAAGATTGACCTGCAGAAGAAGCAGACCCAGCGCAGTGTGTGTGTCCTCTCCGTTCTACAGTGACGAGGGACAAGAAGATTGACCTGCAGAAGAAGCAGACTCAGCGCAGTGTGTGTGTGTCCTCTCCGATTTCTACAGTGTCCTCTCCGTTCGAGGGACAAGAAGATTGACCTGCAGAAGAAGCAGACCCAGCGCAGTGTGTGTGTGTCCTCTCGTTCTACAGTCGAGGGACAAGAAGATTGACCTGCAGAAGAAGCAGACCCAGCGCAGTGTGTGTGTGTGACAGTGACGAGGGACAAGAAGATTGACCTGCAGAAGAAGCAGACTCAGCGCAGTGTGTGTGTGTCCAGAAGAAGCAGACTCAGCGCAGTGTGTGTGTGTCCTCTCCGCTCTACAGTCCGTTCTACAGTGACGAGGGACAAGAAGATTGACCTGCAGAAGAAGCAGACCCAGCGCAGTGTGTGTGTGTCCTCTCCGTTCTACAGTGATGAGGGACAAGAAGATTGACCTGCAGAAGAAGCAGACCCAGCGCAGTGTGTGTGTGTCCTCTCCGTTCTACAGTGACGAGGGACAAGAAGATTGACCTGCAGAAGAAGCAGACCCAGCGCAGTGTGTGTGTGTCCTCTCCGTTCTACAGTGAGTGTGTGTGTGTCCTCTCCGAGGGACAAGAAGATTGACCTGCAGAAGAAGCAGACCCAGCGCAGTGTGTGTGACGAGGGACAAGAAGATTGTCCTCTCCGTTCTACAGTGACGAGGGACAAGAAGATTGACCTGCAGAAGAAGCAGACCCAGCGCAGTGTGTGTGTGTCCTCTCCACTCTACAGTGATGAGGGACAAGAAGATTGACCTGCAGAAGAAGCAGACCCAGCGCAGTGTGTTCCGCTGTAACGTCTTCGGGGACAGCGGCAGTGGCAAGAGAGGCTTCCTGCAAGCCTTCCTCGGGAGAAACCTCACGGTCAGTGTCAACATTCATTCATTCCCTCGCCTTCCTCGGGAGAAACCTCACGGTCAGTGTCAACATTCATTCATTCCCTCGCCTTCCTCGGGAGAAACCTCACGGTCAGTGTCAACATTCCTTCATTCCCTCAAAGAGTAAGTTGTAAGTCGGTGGCAAGGAACATGTCCCTGGATGGAAGAAACATTTGAACAACTCCACGCCACTCCAAATAATCCAGTCTACTGCCTGTTTTAAACTTTTTGGAATTCCTCTCGGTATTGGTCAACTTTATGTTTGAAGTCATTTTTCACCCTCCTTTTTTCTCTCAGCGTCAAAACATCATTAGCGAAGAGCATATGTCCTACTATGCTCTACTCCCTCACCCCTCTGGAGTTCTGTAGGAAGCACAAGATGCCCCCTCCACAGGCCTTCACCTGCAACACGGCAGACGCACCCTGCAAAGACATCTACACCAAACTCACCACCATGGCCATGCACCCGTGGGTAGTGGGTCACTCTGTTGTTTTAGGCCCCGTGTCGAACCTTAACATCCCTCGCTCAAACCCTAACATGCTGACCAGACCGGACACGTCGCGTGCGTCACAAAATACATTTTGAAATACATGTTATTCAATTATTGCACTGCTCGCGCGCGCGCCAACGAGCGTCTGCGATACCAAGGGCTAAAATAGAACTCCTTTCTATTTCTGAAGCAGGTCACGCTGAAAGTCCTGCCTCTCCCATCTCCTCATTGGTTTATAGAAGCAGGTACCCACGTGCCATCTTCTCATTGGTTATACCCACGTGGGTGATTGAAAGACGAACTGTTTTGCCGGTAGTTGTGGTAATACTATGAAAGTTTAGATGCTGATCACCATATAAGTTCAAAGATGAAAAAGTCTGGAAGGAGGAGAGATGACTAGAAATGTTTCGTTTGGCCATTTTATGTTTGGATTAATTGTCGGAGTAGAGGACCTTGTGCTTTTCAGGTAAAATAACAACTCCATGTTTATATCCCAGGACAAATTAGCTAGCAACATCAAGCTAGCTAAATAGGACAAATTAGCTAGCAAGTGCAAGCTAACTAGCTAAATTGCCATACATGTTTAATGCTTTTCGACCTGTCCCCAAATTAATGTCATTGGTTCAGAGTTTGTTTTGATATTTTAACTTTGCGTGTCGTAATCGCGTTTGGTGTAGGGGGACAAAATACATTTATGCATGATGGCACATGCGCGCAGCTGGTTTGGGTTCTGTGTAAAGCTCTACCTTAAGCCCTTAAACCCTCTCCACAATCCCTAAAATAAATCAATTAAAATATTTTAAGACCTAATCTCATGCTGTAAAACCTCAAGCCCCAAAACTGCCCCATAGCTGTTAAATTCTACCTCATCCCTCACTTCCCAAATTGGTGCCACTTCATATTGAAATATAGAGACTCTGAACTCTTGGGGTGAACAGTATCCACCATCTTGGTTAGACGTGGTGGTTAATGCAGTGGATTCAATTTGCCATTTGCTGCAATTGTATGTTTACTGCCCTTGTGTGCCCCTTTTCCCACTACTCTGTCAGGCTGTTGTCCACACTGATCACCTCTCTGTCACAGTGGACTGGACTCATCTGAACTGTACTCCTCAGAACTGTAGCCAACACATGGGGGACAGCATCAATGTATCACATACTTAATCGAGTGCATTTTTATTTAATCTATGGACTTCTAACTCTGTGGTGGCGTACGGACATTTAACAATGTTGAAAATGATCCAAAGTGGCTATTTGGAGATTACTAACCCCAACAGTGTGAGGTGAAGATTACAATGAATCAGACTTATGGTCATGCTCTCCCTTTGTTCAATTAGAAAATTATCATCCTCTCTTCCTGGGTGGGTGCTCTTGGTGTTTAACCCCATAACAGATGGGCTCTATGGCCCAAAGAGCTCAAACCTTCTGGTGACATCGGTCTTTGATCTAACTCTCTTCCTCTTTGTGCCTACAACAGGTGTCTGCAGGAGAGAGTCTCCTCCATGAATGTGGAAGAGGTCTATTTATCCTGGGAGACACCTGGCCCAGGTGTTTTCCCATGTCTGCCACCTGCAGAACTTCATCAACTCAGAGCTGGTGCAGACAGTGAAGGCCAAGCTCTACACCAGCAGGTCCTTACTCTTTCAGAGACCTTCCAACTCTTCTGTTTCACAATCCTCCTCTTCATTTGTCCCTGTTCTTCTTCAGTTGCTGTTCATCGCCTTTGTTTTGACCCTGTTTTGGAGTTTAGGCTGTGGATTGTCATAAACCACCGTTTGTTTTCATGTAAATCTTCATGACATCTCACTCTTATTCTTTTGCCTCACCCAAACGTTCCCGGATTCTGAGTTCCTTGATCCTCTCTCTTTGTCATTCGTCACTTGTTTGACCATCTTCTTCTGTTCCAACCTTGTTCGTTATGTTCCTCTTCAGTAATGAATAATGCATATGTAGTCTAATAATGCAGATTTCTAGTGTCTTGTCTGTTCATCCTGTTGGACGTTCATCTTTTGGCATCTTTAGTTGTGATTAGTGCATAGGACTGTACGGAGGTTCAAAGCCACACTGTTTTGAGTGAATTCCTACATACAGAGCATTCGGAAAGTATTCAGACCCCTTTACTTTTTCCACATTTTGTTACGTTACAGCCTTCTAAAATTGATTACATCATTTTCTCCCCCTGTGTCAATCTACACACATTACCCCATAATGACAAAGCAAAAACAGGTTGTTTGACATTTTTACAAATGTTCAAAAAACATCGAACTGAAATATGACATTTACATAAATATTCAGACCCTTTACTCAGTACTTTGTTGAAGCACCTTTGGCAGCAATTACAGACTCGATTATTCTTGGGTATGACACTGCAAGCTTGGCGCACCTGTTTTTGGGGTGTTTCTCCCATTATTCTCTGCAGATCCTCTCAAGCTTTGCCAGGTTGGATGGGAAGTGTCGCTGCACAGCTATTTCCAGGTCTTTCCAGAGATGTTTGATTGAGTTCAAGTCTGGGCTCTGGCTGGGCCACTCAAGGACATTCAGAGACTTGTCCCGAAGCCGCTCCTGCGTTATCTTCACTGTATGTTTAGGGTTGTTGTCCTGTTGGAAGGCGAACTTTCGCCCCAGTCTGAGATCCTGAGCGCTCTGGAGCAGGTTTTCATCAAGGATCTCTCTTTACTTTGCTCCGTTCATTTTTGCCTCGAACCTGACTAGTCTCCCAGTCCCTGTCACTGCCAACTACCATGCTTCACCGTAGAGATGGTGCCAGGTTTCCTCCAGACGTGACGCTTGGCATTCAGGCCAAAGAGTTCAATCTTGGTTTCATCCGACCAGAGAATCTTGTTTCTCATGGTCTGAGAGTCCTTTTAGGTGCCATTTGGAAAACTTCAAGCGGGCTGTTGTGCCTTTTACTGAGGAGTGGCTTCCGTTTGGCCACTCTTCCATAAAGGCCTGGTAGGTGGAGTGCTGCAGAGATGGTTGTCCTTCGGTCTGTCCTTCTCTACAGAGGAACTATGGAATTCTGTCAGAGTGACCATCGGGTTCTTGGTCACCTCCCTGACCAAGGCCCTTCTCCACCGATTGTTCAGTTTGTTTGGGCGGCCAGCACTAGGAACAGTCTTGGTGGTTCCAAACTTCTTCCATTTAAGAATTATGGAGGCCACTGAGTTCTTGGAAATTTTTTGGTACCCTTCCCCAGATCTGTGCCTCGACACAATCGTGTCTCGGCGCTCTACGAACAATTCCTTCGACATCTTGTCATGCACTTTCAACTTTGGGACCGTTTTATATAGACAGGTGTGTGCCTTTCCAAATCATGTCCAATCAATTGAATTTACCGCAGGTGGACTCCAATCAAGTTGTAAAAATATCTCAAGGATGATCAATGGAAACAAGATGCACCTGAGCTCAATTTCGAGTCTCATATCAAAGGGTCTGAATACTTATGTAAGGTATGTTTTTTATTTTTTATTATACATTTGAAAAAATTTCAATAACCTGTATTGTGTGTACATTGATGAGGATTTTTAAAATACCTTTTAGAATAAGGCTGTAACGTTACAAAATCTGGAAAAAGCGAAGGGGTCTGAATTCTTTCCAAATGCACTGTAGCATGTATCGTGATCGTCTGTGTAAGCAGAGAGGTTATGTAAAAGCATTACATGTTGTTGTCTCTGACGTAATGTGTCTCACTGTTTTTCTCTCGCTCTCTTTCTGTCTCTGGATCCTCTCTCTCTCTGTGTATCTTTCCTACTCTCTCTTTTCAGACATGTGACACAGGCTGACCCGAAGAGCTCCACCTTCTGGTTGAGAGTGAGCGTGGGAGCCACCGTGTTTGCCGTGCTGGGCTTCGCCATGTACAGAGTGCTGCTCAAACAACGGTGATCCAATGTAAACCCAACCTTTGCGAGACTTGTACCCAAATCTTTTCGTAGTGTTTTGCCAACTACTATGGTGTATGGAGTGAATCCTAGCTTCCAGTTAAGTTGAATTTACACTTAGTCTCCCATTGACATCAATACATGACTAAGTGAAAATTCAACTTAAGTGCAAGTTCTGGATCTGCCCCATAGGCAATAGGAGATGGCAGGACAGCACAGACAGATCTCTCCCAATAAATATCTCTCTAAGATCATAAAAGATCCAGTATGTCCCCCATGTGATGAGGGGGAAAAAAGCAAACGTTATTTAGTTTTATACCTAGAGATTTCACAAGAAAATGACTGCTATTGTTCTTTATTTTGGCTTCTGCAAGTCTGTACTCAAAAGTATATCATATTTATATTGAAAATGTGATTATATAACTACTACTGATGAAGCTAGTGATTTCTTCTCTTTGTGCAAAATATCAATTTCTTTTGGTTACCTGTGTGGATTGAAATGGGAAAACAATTCCATCTTAAGCAGCTGAAGTAAGGGTAGTGAAATGAGTATGCAAAATAACCAATACCATACACAAAAATACATGCTTTAAAACAAGCACTGAAACAATGTGGATATAATGTATATATAACTGCTTGTATATTTGTTTCCCCTTGAACAAACGGGACGTTATGAAGTTCAAATGCTGACTCTATAATGGCACAACAAAGCCACATTCAATGCTATAAAGGCATTAGCTTTCCATCATGTATTTAGTATTTTCAAATGTTCTCAAACCAGTTCAAGTAAAGGCCGTTCTACTGTTATTAAAATGTTGTTCTTTAGTTTGCCTTCCAGGGTCAGAAGCTCGGTGGCACACTTACAAATTTGTAAGGCTGAATCAGCCCATATTCAATCAATGGATGTTCCGTATGGGATGATACTTTTTGGGTGTCTGCGCCTTACCCCTAGAACTCAGTAAGGCAGAAGTAGCCTCTGTAGCCCACCCATGGCTTCCTGTATGGGTATGGACCACCCAGGTGGTGTGTGTGTTGGGCATGCATGTAATTGTGTGTGCTTGCTATGTGTGTAATGTGAGGCTGTACAGTTATTGTATTTGCATGCTTTGCTTTTTCTGATCATCCTCCAATATTATAATATCAAATATACTGTTATTATGAAGCCAACATTCTTCTCAATGGTATTATTCCAATTATCCAAATGTTATCCAGCACCCCCAACTCCCAGCACATTAGGACAATTGTGTTTCACGTTTGCCTTTCTAATGTTTATAGTCAATACATCTACTGTAATCCTGTGTCAAGAATGTTTTATTGCATTTGGGATCCTTTTTTAAAAATGAAAAGCAGCAGTTAATGCACACCCAAAATAGTCAGAGGTGCTGACAAATGGTTTAAATAAACCAATAAACCATTACGTTTAAATAAAGTCGCATAATATATATGCTTCCAATGATTTATTGGGTATCACCAATGTTTTCGGAACAGTGCCTTCCTCAGTGCACGTTATGCAAGAGATCTGCCGAAGAGATTGGTATGATTTTGACTTCAGAGTAGTTGTTGTAGTATTGAGGTAATGCCAACCTGCTGCTGAATGTTGTCTTAATTTCAGGTCCTCACTACATTGGTCCAGGAAGGTCCTACTGAGGGGTAGGGAAGGAGGCAGCCAGCGATGTCATTCCCCCTGATTTCACGTGAAGGATGAGGTAATGTGATGTAGTAACTGTAGGTCTGCCAGTGGACACATGGAGGCAGTATTATCAAAATCATGATTACAATGTCTACAGACAGCACACCACCACGTTTTTTAAATGATTTATTTTACCTTTATTTAACTAGGCAAGTCAGTTAAGAACAAATACTTATTTTCAATGACTGCCTAGGGACAGTGGTTTAAATGCCTTGTTCAGGGGCAGAACGACATATTTTGACCTTGTCAGCTCGGGATTCCACCCAGCGACCTTTCGGTTACTTGTCCAACGCTCTAACCACTAGGCTACCTAATAACAATATTCAGGGCGCAGTTGGATCCCTCAGGGATGAGCTGTAACTAGTCTCTAATGATCCCCACCAGACTGCATAAAATTGCCTTTTTAACCATGAAGATTATTCCCCAGGGCCTAACTGATTGGTCTGTTCTTCTTTTTCTCTCTCTTTCTCTGTGTGTGTGTGTGTGTGTGTGTGTGTGTGTGTGTGTGTGTGTGTGTGTGTGTGTGTGTGTGTGTGTGTGTGTGTGTGTGTGTGTGTGTGTGTGTGTGTGTGTGTGTGTGTGTGTGTGTGAGAGAGAGAGAGAGCAAGAGAGACCTAAATACATGGAACACAGAGCCTTAACAGTGTGGATGTGTGAGTGAGTACATGTCTGTCTAGCAGGTCATTTGATACCCTGATGAAGACAGCTTGGCTGTCGAAACGTTGGTAATTATATTTTTGCATCTGAGCTCCTAGAGTGTGCGGCTCTCTTTTATTTTCAAGCGTTCTACTCCGCTAGCCAGCACCTCGCCTAAATAGGTGTGCGTTTCTTTTTCTTCTAGATAGCAGGTCATTTGTACCTGTTTTCACCAGTTAACACCTACGCAGACAGAGCTACTAACATCCTAAGACAGAATTGATAAGCATTCCTCTCACGGTGCAGGTGTTTACCCGCGGTTAGCCTCAGTTCCTCTGCACTATGTTCCGTGGGCTGTTCTACTTTCAGAGCTGACGCCACCAGCAGTTGACCTGTGAAAGTTGACATGTGAACGCTTCACCCAATTAGATTTAAATTTAAATTGGCGGTTCCCCTCCTCTCCGGATTGCATAGATTTCAGTATGTGCAACCAGCAGGGGATTGGAATGCTTTGCTCATGGGTTAGTTAAGCCAAGGCTATCGGACGGTGATACTCAAGTGAGCATGATCTAAGTAGAAGTTTGAATGGAAACCACAGCAGTGTTAGGCTAAAGTAACCGGGAAAGTCATTAGAAATGAAGACCCCACATTCAGTATACGTATAGAGTAGTTGAGATGTGGTTCTGGGTGATGAGATTAGTTTAATTGTGATCTCAAACATGGTAATTGCACAAATGACTGCAGATGGCATCCCAACAGCTTCGCTCTCTCTCGGAGGAAGCGTTTTGAGGCCAGTTGAGGACGGGTAGTATAGGATTTCGCTGTTAAAACATTGTTGGCTGCAGTTTCATCCAAAAGTGCTGTGTAGGTGTCACAAGACCCATAAGGTTAAAAATAACCTATGGCCATATTGTTTCCATGGTAATACTATCGAATAGCATGTGGAGGTTTTGTGAGAGAGATACAATCTCTTTACAGTGCTACCAGCCCACTCAAAAGCAGCTGCACCCCACAGCCACAAAAGAACTTACACACACAAGTGGGCACACACACGCACATGCATGTGCACACAAAACACACACATCTGAAATGAATGGTTTGTTTGAAGTGATTATAGATAATGGGTAGGTGGTCCTCTGGAATGGAGGACCCATCATTTTGCTGATTGTCATTGCAGGCCTGCAGGGGAGGGTTTGTTTATGACCCTGAAACACAACCTGGAATTTACAGGCCCTTATTACACCTCATCAACCTCACCAAACTTACCACCCAGATACAGAGGGGAAGGAAGGTGAATAGAGAAGTAAAACAGTGTTTGGTACTTGGTACCATAAGTGTCCTAAACTGACTATCATAGTAGATCAGTGCTATGCTTCATGATTGAATTCACCACCCTTTCAGTGAATGTTGGATGGAAATATTACAGGATAGAATTGTCCCTCTTTGAATTAGATCCGTATCAGGCACGTCCACTGTCTGAATACTATGTTGTGTATTTTGATAGCCCACACCCACATGTGTGTCCACTGTCTGAATACTATGCTGTGTATTTTAATAGCCCACACCCACATGTGTGTGTTGAATTTGGATCCTCTTCAGCCAAGTCTACCCGCTGAGTCACATGTGCCCACTGTCTATCTGATGACATAACGTGATAAAGTACCGGAGTGAGAGCCAGCTGGTGTGAACCGGGGTACCTCGAAGCCTTCTGCGGGTGTGGGTGGTGTTCTCACCTCGCAGCCAAAAATCCATCTTTCTCTGCGCCGGAGGCATGTATGCATGCGACAGTGCAACGGAGCCGAAGGTGCTTGCCTGCTTGCCTGCCGGCTTGAACACTGCCAGAGTGCCGGCTGGTCCCGATCCAACTCCGGGAGCGGAGTCAGTGTGTTCCTAGAGGCTGCTGACTGAGACAGCGGGGTTGGGCAGCTGACCGAGCTGCGTCGCTGTAAACAACTGCGAGGGTACAATGACGCACCTGAATTTACACTTGCGCGACTTTTAGACGGTCGACTAGACATCTTTGGAGTCAGTGTTCCGTAACGGACTGCATTGACATTTAGGCTACCCATGCTGCTTTTTGCGCCGTAGCCTGAGTAGCATTATATGCTGTTTTATGCTGAGGGGTTTTCCAACTATGCCTTTGTCCTTGTAATACACTATGACGTCTTATCTTATTCACTATTGAAGTGAGTAGCCAATTTCATTCATTATTGCCACACACACCTCTATTCTATTTAATTTTCAGGTGAGTCACATTGGAATTAACAATCACTGCTGTCAACTTGGATAGTTGCCTGCCTGTCCGTCCCAATGAGATTTCAGTACTTTGGCAGTGAAACATGCTGTGTCTGTCTACAGAAAGCTGGACTGAGGTGCAGGTGGGCTGTCGTATGAAATAGGAGAAGGACTTGGCGGACACACACCCCCAATTCAGTTGTTACACACACACACTGTCGCTCGGAGTGGCGAGACGCAGATGCTCACTCCACAGACACCCAACTCGGCACTCAACTTTTGCTCTGTGCGTGGATCTATTAAACATATATTTTCTCTTCAAATGAGCTTGTGAACAAACGGAGGATAGATGTTATTTTGCGGGCTAATATATTTTTTCTAAATAGCCGCAAAGGACCAGGGTTGGAATAAGGATGCCCGATTGTCTTTGAGACACCTGCGTTGATTAATTAGCCTCGCTTGGTAATTTCTCAAATATGGATTATGTGCGTAATGTGGCTAAAATAGCAGAGAATGGATATTGTTTGTCGGTAAGGATTTCATATTGAATCGCCCAGTAGTGCATTGAGGAGAGGGGCAGCCGCAGCCAAACGATGCCGGACGCGTCTCGGGACGTGCCGGTGCATTCCTCTCCAGCAGTGGCAGCGAACGCGGAGGGAGACGAGATAGAAGTGCTGGAGAGTATCGATGTTCTTCCCGTGGCCCCAGAGGACGTAAGTCTGGAGCCATATTCATATTGTCATCAGCGTTTTTCAATTTCATCCCAATACAGAACATCACATTAAAGGCACGTTTTTCCCACGGTGTATTCTACAGTAGCGAATATTTTTTTATTTAACTAGACAATTCAAATAATAACACATTTGTATTGTACTTTTTATACTGTGTTATGGTTGTAAGCTATGAATATTATTATGCCAGCGACCATTCTCAGACAGCTTCCTAGACTCATACCTAGACCGTAGTCATTATATCATCACAGTCAACAATCCATTGACTATATGTGTTCAGCTAACTGAGCAGGCATAGCATGGCTACTACCATACAAAGTTGATGATGTCTTCAATTGTTCAATTATATTGATTCATTGAATGAAGGACAGTTCTTGTAGGCTACCTGCTGACTTCACTCCTTAATGACAGGTGTGTCTATCTGTTAAATGGCACCTTTCTCTCTGAAACCTTTTCTTTCCTCTTTCCCCATCTCAGCAATGGAAATCTCTGTTCGACAAGGTATGTATCGTCGTTGTGATACAGACTCTCTCTGTTGCATGCGCACTCATGAAGGGTGTCAACTTACCTGTCGTTTTATGTGCGGAATTGTTTGCTGTCCGAACTTTAACTTGTTACAAGTTAACATGTGCTTTATTGCTACCACATTTAGTACTAAAACTGTGACTTATGAACTGACCTTGATCTTCACCCAATAGTCATGGAATAGCAAGTCAACTATCCGTGACATTATTATAAAGTCTACCTCCTGTCATTCCTGCGGTGGCGGTGAGTTGAGCCCTTGATGCCTGAGGAATGGGAGGCGGAGAACCAGATAAAAGAAGCAAGCAGGTTGTGTTGGGTGTTTCCCTCCTCCAGTCCTCCAGTCCTCCTGACATCGACCCTCCCAAATGCATTTAGAGCAATACATAATCCTGGTTACAGTTGCCGTTGCTCTGCCTGTGGGCTGTCATGCCGGCGGCCACAGTGACAAACAAGGGTGTGTGTGTGTGTGTGTGTGTGTGTGTGTGTGTGTGTGTGTGTGTGTGTGTGTGTGTGTGTGTGTGTGTGTGTGTGTGTGTGTGTGTGTGTGTGTGTGTGTGTGTGTGTGTGTGTGTGTGTGTGTGTGTGTGTGTGTGTGTGTGTGTGTGTGTGTGTTATGCCCAGGCCATCAGGTTGGCATGACAGACGGAATACCAGACCCCCCCCAACTCGCACACCCTCTCTCCCACCACTCCATCCCATGGAGCTGTCTCAACACCTGCCTGCCCCAGCCTGGTCGGCTGGCCCCACACTCACTCCTGGTCCCCCAGGGGGGGGACAAAGGAAGTATAAGGGGGTTAGGGAGGGGGACAGGGGGGAAGTCAGAGGCTCGTGTCAGGCTCGCTCTTTCAAGCTCTGGAGGACTGGCTAGGGATTCATGGGATTACGGGAAAAGGGATTCGGGGTCGTTGGTGTGTGTATATATGTGTGTGTGGGGGGGGGGGTATACATTGTGGACAGGCATTAAGCGGGCCTCTCAATCCACTGCCTTTATGCGGCTCGGCATCGCTTTGAATATTCTCAAGTGGCCTTCAGACTAGATGGGAGGGGGGGCAGGGGGAGAACCAAATATAGCCTATAGAAGGGGATGCTGTCCAGTCTGGCAGCTACAAATGCCCTTTCACTCTTTTATTCCCTCCCCCGTCCACCTCTTAAATGACCCCTTCCATTTGTCATACATTGGAAATGTTGACCTTTAGGATCACTCAGCTCCTCACAGTGGACACTAAGGAAGATAAATTATGGGGTGGATGGTGGACCAAAAATTGGGGATTTTTACTGGCAACCATTGGATGACTGAAAAAAATGGAATAGTTGGAAGTTCATAAATGGAGGAATAGGCCTTGCTCATTGGATGTTTAGTTCATAAATGGAGGAATAGGCCTTGCTCATTGGATGTTTAATTCATAAATGGAGGAATAGGTCTTGCTCATTGGATGTTTAGTTCATAAATGGAGGAATAGGTCTTGGTCATTGGATGTTTAGTTCATAAATGGAGGAATAGGTCTTGCTCATTGGATGTTTAGTTCATAAATGGAGGAATAGGCCTTGGTCATTGGATGTTTAGTTCATAAATGGAGGAATAGGCCTTGCTCATTGGATGTTTAGTTCATAAATGGAGGAATAGGTCTTGCTCGTTGGATGTTTAGTTCATAAATGGAGGAATAGGTCTTGCTCATTGGATGTTTAGTTCATAAATGGAGGAATAGGTCTTGCTCATTGGATGTTTAGTTCATAAATGGAGGAATAGGCCTTGCTCATTGGATGTTTAGTTCATAAATGGAGGAATAGGTCTTGCTCATTGGATGTTTAGTTCATAAATGGAGGAATAGGCCTTGGTCATTGGATGTTTAGTTCATAAATGGAGGAATAGGCCTTGGTCATTGGATGTTTAGTTCATAAATGGAGGAATAGGCCTTGGTCATTGGATGTTTAGTTCATAAATGGAGGAATAGGCCTTGGTCATTGGATGTTTAGTTCATAAATGGAGCAATAGGTCTTGCTCGTTGGATTTTTAGTTCATAAATGGAGGAATAGGTCTTGCTCGTTGGATGTTTAGTTCATAAATGGAGGAATAGGCCTTGCTCATTGGATGTTTAGTTCATAAATGGAGGAATAGGCCTTGCTCATTGGATGTTTAGTTCATAAATGGAGGAATAGGCCTTGCTCATTGGATGTTTAGTTCATAAATGGAGGAATAGGCCTTGCTCGTTGGATGTTTAGTTCATAAATTTAGTTCATAAATGGAGGAATAGGTCTTGCTCGTTGGATGTTTAGTTCATAAATTTAGTTCATAAATGGAGGAATAGGCCTTGCTCGTTGGATGTTTAGTTCATAAATTTAGTTCATAAATGGAGGAATAGGTCTTGCTCGTTGGATGTTTAGTTCATGAATGGAGGAATAGGCCTTGCTCATTGGATGTTTAGTTCATAAATGGAGGAATAGGCCTTGCTCGTTGGATGTTTAGTTCATGAATGGAGGAATAGGCCTTGCTCATTGGATGTTTAGTTCATAAATGGAGGAATAGGCCTTGCTCATTGGATGTTTAGTTCATAAATGGAGGAATAGGTCTTGCTCGTTGGATGTTTAGTTCATAAATTTAGTTCATAAATGGAGGAATAGGCCTTGCTCGTTGGATGTTTAGTTCATAAATTTAGTTCATAAATGGAGGAATAGGTCTTGCTCGTTGGATGTTTAGTTCATGAATGGAGGAATAGGCCTTGCTCATTGGATGTTTAGTTCATAAATGGAGGAATAGGTCTTGCTCGTTGGATGTTTAGTTCATAAATGGAGGAATAGGCCTTGCTCGTTGGATGTTTACTTCATAAATGGCAACGTTTGTACCCCATATAGCACCGTATTTCCTATATAGTTGACTAATCTTGAACAGAGCAGTGTTCAAAAGTTGTGCACTATTTAGTGAATAGGGAACCATTTGGGTCACAAGTAATATGATACAGGGATGTTTCCCATAATTCTTTGCTTTGTCATCTAGAGAGCACAAACTGTCCGTCCACATCACCCAGATTGTTTAGATGGCCCATGTGCCAATGCCTCTTTCTAGATTCCGTCCCAAATGGCACCCTATTCCCCATGTAGTGCACTATAAAGGGAATAGGGTGCCATTTGGGACACATCCCTACATGTCTCCCAGGATGGTGTTTTAATCAAAATGCTGTGTGCTCTGTTCAGTTCCCACAATGTCCCCTGAGAGGACTTTGTTGCAGTGAAAGTGCTTTCTCTTCAACCAGGAAATAAGATAATAAACCTACGATAGCTCTGATTTGTGTTACCCATCTAAGATCTTTAAACATACTAGGGAATGGGGACTACTACTACACACACGCACACATGTGCACGTGCACACACACACACACACACACACACACACACACACACACACACACACACACACACACACACACACACACACACACACACACACACACACACACACACACACACACACACACACACACACACACACACACACACACACACACACACACACACACACACACACACACACACACACACACACTACTGGCCTGATTAAGAAGAAACAGTCTGAGTATTTGTGTCATTCCCTCATAGATTTTCAGCTTGTTTTGCAGGATTTCAGCTTGTTTTGCAGGATGTAAGTAGGAATGTATTAAGCGCTTGTTGTTATAAATAGGATGGATCTGGAAAAATGAAACAAACAACTTGGTGTTTTACCTTGAAAGATGAGGGATATTTGTTTATGTTTTTATGACTGTGTAAGGCAGTGTGCATTACAAATGTTATAGTGGATATTTGTTTTTGTTTTTATGACTGTGAAAGGCAGTGTGCATTACAAATGTTATAGTGGATATTTGTTTTTGTTTTTATGACTGTGTAAGGCAGTGCAGTGTGCATTACAAATGTTATAGTGGATATTTGTTTATGTTTTTATGACTGTGTAAGGCAGTGTGCATTACAAATGTTATAGTGGATATTTGTTTTTGTTTTTATGACTGTGTAAGGCAGTACAGTGTGCATTACAAATGTTATAGTGGATATTTGTTTATGTTTTTATGACTGTGTAAGGCACTGCAGTGTGCATTACAAATGTTATAGTGGATATTTGTTTATGTTTTTATGACTGTGTAAGGCACTGCAGTGTGCATTACAAATGTTATAGTGGATATTTGTTTTTGTTTTTATGACTGTGTAAGGCAGTGTGCATTACAAATGTTATAGTGGATATTTGTTTATGTTTTTATGACTGTGTAAGGCAGTGCAGTGTGCATTACAAATGTTATAGTGGATATTTGTTTTTGTTTTTATGACTGTGTAAGGCAGTGTGCATTACAAATGTTATAGTGGATATTTGTTTTTGTTTTTATGACTGTGTAAGGCAGTGTGCATTACAAATGTTATAGTGGATATTTGTTTTTGTTTTTATGACTGTGTAAGGCAGTGTGCATTACAAATGTTATAGTGGATATTTGTTTTTGTTTTTATGACTGTGTAAGGCACTGCAGTGTGCATTACAAATGTTATAGTGGATATTTGTTTTTGTTTTTATGACTGTGTAAGGCAGTGTGCATTACAAATGTTATAGTGGATATTTGTTTTTGTTTTTATGACTGTGTAAGGCAGTGCAGTGTGCATTACAAATGTTATAGTGGATATTTGTTTTTGTTTTTATGACTGTGTAAGGCAGTGTGCATGACAAATGTTATAGTGGATATTTGTTTTTGTTTTTATGACTGTGTAAGACAGTGCAGTGTGCATTACAAATGTTATAGTGGATATTTGTTTTTGTTTTTATGACTGTGTAAGGCAGTGTGCATTACAAATGTTATAGTGGATATTTGTTGCGTCACCTCATTCTGTTTCCTCAGTGGTTGGTGGAGAGGGAGTAGGAGCTTATTGTGTTTCTTGCTTGTTGCGCTGACACAATTCTGTGTACAACCCAGACTGTGTACGCACTCAGTCATTATCTGGGATGGGAATGTCTCCATTAGTCACAGCCCCTCTTACCTTCCCATGGAAGTGCCCAGATGAAGTCAGCACCAGACGTGGAACATTAAGTCCGTATACTGATGCAAATGGTTTGGAACTCATGGGTGAAGGAACACATGGAGGCTACCCTGCTTACTAATGTTACAACTCTCTGGCTGACCTTTGAATGACTTTTTTTTCTTATTTGAGACACAGAGTACATACCATAGAAATAGGGCTGGGAACCGCTGTATAGATTCTATCTACAGATTATATTTCTATGGTACAGACTTGTGACTGAACCATTGACCAGTAACAGAGAGAACCTGTGTTGGAGTGCTGTGCGATAACACTTGTTCTACAGGCCCCAATCCCATTATTACCCCATCTGCCTTCCCTGTGTGTCCCCACAATGGCCAGTCGTCCCCACGTGTTGACATATGCGCCACTGTACTGTACACACACAATCCTGCTCTGCCTGCCTCTGGCCTGTTAAGACGCCAACAGGCACGCGTCCAGAACAGAGGGAATTATGGGGATTAAGACTTTTTCACATGGGCACACAGTGTACACCACAGGAGGTTGGTGGCACCTTAATTGGGGAGGACGGGCTCATGGTAATGGCTAGAACGGAATGGGTGGAATGGTATCAAATACACTAATTAAACACATGGTTTCCATGTGTTTGATGCCATTCCATTTGCTATATTCTAGCCATTATTATGAGCCGTCCTCCCTTCAGCAGGCTCCACTGTTGTACACACATCCAGTTTAACCAGGATCCTGTCACATTATACGCTACAGTGAACTGGGGACATGAACCAGTCAAATGCTCTTTGATCGGAGTGGGGACCCACCTGTTCTTAGTGTATGTGTGTGTGTGTGTGCCTCTCAATCTGGGCTCTTTATCTCATGCTGTTGTATGTGTCAATGAGCATGTGAAGTGGAGCGTGGCTGCCATTGACAGAATAGGAAGGCAGGCAGCCATCATTTCGGGCATCTTTTGTTTAGCGCCACTCACTCGGTCACCACATGGTACAGCTGCCAGCCTCTCAACCCTGTCATTCCTCTCCTCTCCAGTGTCATGACTCAGAGGGTTGATTGTCAACGGTCCAGGTAACTGGTACTGATTGGGTTTGAGCCAAAATGGTGGCCCTGGTCTGATTGCAGGGTTGCCACACGTCCTCTCTCATCCCATTCCTCTCAGCATTTAGGTGTTTACTTCCTGTTAGCTCCGCCAACTTGCGTCTGTCTGTGTTGATGCTGGTTTAGCCATACCTCCTCTCTGCCCCTCCCAAACCACTGTTCTCTCAGTGTTGAGGTTTTCATCATAGTGATAGATCATTCTATATGTAGGCTATAATCTCTATGCTTTTTATTTAGAGATCCAATCTGTTTGCGTCTCTCTTGCTAGTCACTCAATGCTTTAAATACATTTCCTTATTTCCCTAATGAAAGGGAGTTCCAGTCAGTAAGTTGTGAGCAGCTCTTCTAATGTTGCGCTATAAATAGCCCCTCCCCTGCCTGTCGATCTGTCGATAGACAGAAAGATGTGCTGCTGCTTCAGTCATAATTGGCTGCGGACTGCAGTGTGTACACATGGAGAGATGAGAGATGGCAGCACAAAATTAACGTGTATCTGTTGATGGTTCAATGCTATGTGCTCTACCCACATGGTGCAGGGCGGTTCCCTGTGTGTGTGTGTGTGTGTGTGTGTGTGTGTGTGTGTGTGTGTGTGTGTGTGTGTGTGTGTGTGTGTGTGTGTGTGTGTGTGTGTGTGTGTGTGTGTGTGTGTGTGTGTGTGTGTGTGTGTGTGTGTGTGTGTGTGTGTGTGTGTGTACAACATATGTTTGTTTAATGTGTATTTATTTGTGTATGTTTGTGTGACTGTGTGTACATACAGTATTCCCCTAAGTTTGTCTTCGATATGTTAATCCGTTAGAAGGGGTCAGCGGGGTGGAATCGATGCCAGTGAGTGGTACACTAGGGAGAGTATTTGACTGTGTGTGTGACTGTGTGGATGTAGAGACACGCCAGCTGTCAGAGACCCTGTGTCATCTCTCTTTCCCTCTCCTCTCCCCCTTCTCTCTCTCTCTCTCTCTCTCTCTCTCTCTCTCTCTCTCTCTCTCTGTTTAGTTTTTTGGCCGATTTGGCTTCGGTTTCCACAGTGAAGTGGATAACATTGCTGAGGAGAGGAGACTACCCATCATCCACTTACAGGCTGTCTTAAGTTCACCGCCGCTTGAGTACATTTATACACACATCAGTAGGTTACTGCAGGGGTCTGATGGGGTGACATCCTGTAAGTGACAACCTCTGGCTTTTTATTAACACGAGTTATTATACTCAGTATATCATTCCCTTTTTACACTCGTGAAAGTTCATCTTTGTCATTTCCCTCTGACTGTGGGAGCAAGTTACATGTCACTCATAGCTCCCAGTCTAGCCCATATGCTGAGTACAGTAGTAGAACCTACCCTGCAATGTCTGCAATATTTTTGTGTATTCCCCTGTTTCCACAGAAACCCTTGACATACCCATCAAGATTCCCCGAACTTGGGAGCAGGCGGAGGTGCTAAACGTCTCCTATTTCAGCCTGTCACTCAGATCTATTGGGATCAAAGACACTAAGATCCATTCATTCCTTACGGCTGAAACTGTGATACCTTCCCACAGGTTG
Organism: Oncorhynchus gorbuscha; assembly: GCF_021184085.1. Classification (NCBI taxonomy): domain Eukaryota; kingdom Metazoa; phylum Chordata; class Actinopteri; order Salmoniformes; family Salmonidae; genus Oncorhynchus; species Oncorhynchus gorbuscha. The sequence goes on along the minus strand of NC_060190.1, from coordinate 12,894,550 downwards.
TGGTTACAGGGGATACTATACTGGGAGAGTCCTCTCCTGGCAGGGACCCACCACTCTGCTCTAAACGCCTGGGGGCCTGCAGTATGTGTGGGTTTCATGCCTTTTGTGCCAAAGTCTTTCCGTGGTCTTTGTTTGTTGGAGTTTCTACGTTTTACTCATTGGGTTTGTGTGTGTTTCTTGTGAATGTGTGTGTTTGTGAGTGTGTGTATCAGGGTTATGGACCAGTTATACTGGGGTTTAGGTGAGACAAAAGGTCTAGTGCCGTGGTAACGAACCTTTTCTGAGTCAAGATCACTTCAGTTAGATTTTTTTTACCGCCTTTTTCTCTTCGTGATTTCCAATTGGTAGTTACAGTCTCGTCTCATCGCTGTAACTCCCGTATGGACTCGGGAGAGGCGAAGGTCGAGAGCCGTTCGACTCCTGTGGCGGGCCGGACACATGCACGATGACACGGTCGCCAGTTGGACGGCATTTCCTCCGACACATTGGTGCGGCTGGCTTCCGGGTTAGGAGAGCAGTGTGTCAAGAAGCAGTGTTGCTAAGGAGGGTCGGGTTTCAAAGGACGTATGGCTCTCGACCTTCACCTCACCCGAGTCCATAGGGGAGTCAGAACGATTGGACGAGAATGTAACTACCAATTGGATATCACAACATTTGTGGAGAAAAAGGGGTAAAAAAACGTATATAATTAACAACGACTTTATATCAAAGGAGTGCCTTTGATTTGATGGCCTGCAGGTGTGCAGTTTGGAGCGAGACGACCATTAGACCCAACGACTTGTTTTTGCACATGAGCTTAGCTGGCCTACAAGTGTGGTCGGGGGTTTCTATTGGAGGAGCAGTTTTATCCTGTAGTCATACTGTACTGTCTTTGGCAAGGTTTTATCGTTGCTTTATTTACAGAAATGTTTGGTGATCGACTAGGAATGCCTTGGCGACCACACACACGCGACCACACACACACACACACACACACACACACACACACACACACACACACACACACACACACACACACACACACACACACACACACACACACACACACACACACACACACACACAAGTCTGTCTCTGTGACACATTCCTGCACCTCAAACCCTACTGGTTCAACACCGAAGCCCTGCAGGTGGACTGTTGACACTGCAACAATAAACAGTGTGTTTACCCATCCATGTGGTGAACAGGTGTGTGTGTGTGAACATATTTCTATCTCCCATCCTCACTCAAGCACTTCCCATTAGTGGCTGTGATGCATATACAACTCAACATCTTCCAATATCGAACTCTTCCATCTTCTCCCTCGGTAGAACAATTGAGTCTTTCTTGGATCTAAATTGACCACACGGACAAACAGAGGCTGCAGACAAAACCTCTACAGATGTTTCTCTCTCTGACGGGTTAATGCGTAACATTGACGATGCAGCATTATGCATTTAAACACGAAGCCAGCGTGTGTGTGTGTGTGTGTGTGTGTGTGTGTGTGTGTGTGTGTGTGTGTGTGTGTGTGTGTGTGTGTGTGTGTGTGTGTGTGTGTTTTTAATTTAAACCTCAAACCAGTGTAACTGAATACTTCCCTTGTGTTCACCAGGCCATGAAGCGGTCCCCTTTAAAACGCCTCACCGTCTAGCTGTGTGTACCGTCTCCCTTGACATTACACTAGTGTTGAAGTGAGGACAGCTTGCGGTTTAGATTAAATAAAGCGAGGGGCTGGAAAATCTAAGTTTGTTGGCGTTTCCTGCAGCAACATTTCCTCCCACTCACAAACCTTTTCCTCCCACTCACAAACCCACTGCTAAACTGACCCTTTTTCAACACTCCTAGTCTGAGACTCATACTTGGTCTGTATCTTCCATATTCTACCTCAGTAGCACTAATTCCTGCTTTGGCTGACACATCAAATCACATTTTATTTGTCACACGTGCCGAATACAATATGTGTAGACTTTACAGTGAAACGCTTACTTAAAAGCCCTTTAACAAAAAGGCAGTTTTAAGAAAAAACTAAGACAATAACAATAGCTGAACACTGGGATACTACAGAGGGGAAACAGAGAGAACGAAAGGGGGAATCAAAAGGAGGAGAGTGCTTGCTTTGCCCCCCAGGGCTCCTGTGGTAACAGGGATTCACACAGCAGACAGCTGGGTGAGTGGTCCTCAGCAGGTTCCCACCCCCCCAATCGCCCTAAACAGTTTACCCACCCCCCCAATCGCCTGAGTCTGAAAGGAGTGTGTGGAATATGCGCACACATACAACTAATTCATGCACACACACACACACACACACACACACACACACACACACACACACACACACACACACACACACACACACACACACACACACACACACACACACACACACACACACACACACACAAAAGAAAAGTTGTGGAAGAAGAAAGAGAGGGTGATGGAGAGTCCATGTTGTTCAGACACAGGGCATGGGCAGGTCAGCACAGAGACAAAGACAGGAGGCCATAAAACTCTTCAGACAAATCTCCACATAACATTGGGGTGAGAAACCCTCATTACCAGCGGGCCAAGCCCTCATTTACAGCAACTGCCGTCAGAGGCCATTCTGAGGCCGTTCCCGAGAACGAGGGAACAAAAAGAGGGAGAAACATTTATTTTTGGAGCATTCTCTGTCTGTTTTTCTCTCTATTCAGTCCTTCTTTCTCGGGGTCGCCCGAAACTGACCCCTTTCTATGAGGGGGCGGCGGCTCCATTCACCATAGAGATTTATGGTCTTTAATGGGGAAATGGACCCGGCCCGGGGCTGCCCTCAGGGGGGCCTGATTTAAATTCTAAAAAAACGTAGGAGAGGGTTTGGGATTGGGAGGAGGGAGGTGGTGATCGGAATGGGTGGGGTGGGGTCCTCTGTCTGACATTTTCAAGGTTGCCATCTGGGCAGGGAGTGGGAGCCTTCAACTGTCCGCCAACATCTCAAGCAACACTGCCCCCCCTGGATGAAGTCGCAGAGGAGGAGAAAGGGAAAACAACATCAACTGGGGGAAACAGATGCCGTCTATCAAAGCCTTGGTGGTGACTCACAGGCTGCTTGTCCACCTGTGCCTTTTTCTCCACCCATAACAATAAGCCAGTCAGTCAGTCTCCTGATCTGTGGTGGCCTGGTTGAGAGCCCTGCTGCAGTGTGGATCACCCTCTATTTCATAATCCTATTACCATAATCCCAAAAGGTCAGGGAGCACAGAGCACTTTCTCCTCCTCTCTCCTACCAGAACGCCTCTCCTTTAAAGGTAAAAGGGAGTTAAACTTCGGCCCAAAGGTTGAAAGAAACTTCCAGAAAAGGAACTTAAGGAGAGAAGAGTTGGGGGGTATGATAATAGTTCTAACCTCCATGGGGCTCAGCAGAGTTATGACCTATAGGCAACCACCAGAACGGCTGAAGGTCTCCACAGCTAGCTTGCCAGAGGTCACTGTGAGCTATAGCAGCATGAGGTTCAACCCCTTAGCCTCTCATATTGAGACCCAGGAATTTCATAAAAGTCCAAGATAAATGATGATCTTCGTGACTGGTTTCATTTTCTAACAGATACGTTGGGAAGAAGCTGAGGATAAAATGAGAAGATGAGTGCCACAACCGTGAAATGAAAGACGGCCTTGTGCCCAAACTTTCATTCAAGGACATATATCTGTCGGGCTTTTCCCACAAAAACACTTTTCTAAAATGTAAAGGCAAGACCACAGTGTCCAAGCAACACGTAAGGTATCCCTTCATCTGTAGCGTTGGTGTGAAACATCCTCTTGGCAGACACATTCTCCTCAAAACGTCATAATCAAACTATCACGGTAGGCCTAAAATCTTCTTATTCAAACTATCATAGAAGCAAAGACCCCACAACTTTATATCAGACCTCATAGTCAAACTCATATTGACACTTTCGAGGCAACTCCTTGACAGCAAACTTGATAAGACATGCCAGTTCTTATATTGTGACAACGTCCCAAATTGCACCCTTTTCCTAAAAGTGTTGTTTTATTGAACATGGTCCATAGGTCTCTGGTTAAATAAAGTGCACTATGTACAGAATTCGGTGCCTCTGTGGTAAAGCCGGTAAACCAGGAAGGAATCCCCAGTTCCCAGGCTCTCAGATGCTTCTAATTACACGCGTACCAGGATGACAGCCTTGATTGATCTCTTTGACAGTCAAGATTGAACTCTTTGGCCTGAATGCCAAGAATCACGTCAGAAGGAAACCTGGCACCATCCCTACGGTGAAGCATGTGGTGGCAGCGTCATGCTGTGGGGAAGTTTTTAAGAGGCAAGGACTGGGAGACTAGTCAGGATCAAGGGAAAGATGAACGGAGCAAAGTACAGAGAGATCCTTGATGCTCCAGAGTGCTCAAGACCTCAGACTGAGGCGAAGATTCACCTTCCAACAGGACAACGACCCTGAGCACACAGCCAAGACATCGCAGGAGTGGCTTCTGGACAAGTCTCTGAATGTCCTTGAGTGGCCCAGCCAGAACCCGGACTTGAACCCGATCTAACATCTCTGGAGAGACCTGAAAATGGCTGTGCAGCAACACTCCCCATCCAACCTGACAGAACTTGAGAGGATCTGCAGAAAAGAATGGGAGAAACTCCCCAAATATAGGTGTGCCAAGCCTGTAGCGTCATACCCAAGAATATTCGCGGCCATAATCGCTGTCAAAGGTGCTTCAACATAGTACTGAGTAAAGGGTCTGAATACTTATGTAATTAATTGTATTTAAAAATATATATAAATTAGCAAAAATATCAACAAAAAAAAATTTGGTTTGTCATTATATGGGTATTGTGTGTTGATGGATGAGGGGAAAAAAACAATTGAATCCATTTTAGAATAAGGCCGTAACGTAACTAAATGTAGAAAAAGTCAATGGGTCTGAATACTTACATTTATGAACACAAGTTTGCGTTAAAAAAAATAATTGTTATGGAAACGTATTCCAGTGGGTGTACCAAGCAAGAAGACAGTAACTACTGTGTCAGAGGTCATGGTCAATATGAATAAAACATGACCTCATAGCAAAACAACAGATTTCCAGTGATCTGCCTTCAACTCAGGCTGAACAATGAAAATACTTTTAAAGACATTTTTCTCAGTTACACTCAATGAGCAGTTACTGCCCTTTTGCTTGGTAGGGCAGTGTAGAGCTCCTACATGCAATGGTTCATGACCTCAGTACCATTAGACACACCCTTCAGTCAAGATATGAGAACACAAACCATGAGGCCCTGTGACAGACGAGCGTCCTGTCCAGGGGGTGTAGCTGTACATCAATCTGCCTCACGCTACAGAACGCTTCCACACCATTAAATCAAATCAAATAAAAACTTTATTTGCCACATGCGCCGAATACAAGTGTAGACTTTACCGTGAAATGCTGACTTACAAGCCCTTAACCAACAGTGTAGACTTTACCGTGAAATGCTGACTTACAAGCCCTTAACCAACAGTGTAGACTTTACCGTGAAATGCTTAGTTACAAGCCCTTAACCAACAGTGTAGACTTTACTGTGAAATGCTGACTTACAAGCTCTTAACCAACAGTGCAGTTCAAGAAGAAGAACATAAGAAGGCTAAAATAAAAAGCAATAATAAAAAGTAACATAATAAGAATAACAACAACTAGGCTACATACAGGGGGAACCGGTATCAAGTCAGTGTGCTGGGGGTCAGGCTAGTTGAGGTAATCTGTACATGTAGGTGGGGGTGAAGTGACTATTCATAGGTAACAAACAAACACCGAGTAGCAGCAGTGTACAAAGGGGGGGGGGGTCAATGTAAATTGTCTGCTGGAGATTTTTATGAAGTGTTCAGCAGTCTAATGGCTTGGTGGTAGAAGCTGTTTGAGGAGCCTTTTGGTCCTAGACTTGGCGCTCTGGTACTGCTTGCCGTGCGGTAGCAGAGAAAAACAGTGGCCTTATGGCCTTATGGCCTTTCCTCTGACAACGCCTATTATATAGGTCCTGGATGGCAGGATGCTAGTCCCCAGTGATGTACCGGACCGTTCGCACTACCCTCTGTAGCCCCTTACGGTCAGATGTCGAGCAGTTGCCATACCAGGCGGGGATGCAACCGGTCAGGATGCTCTCGATGGTGCAGCTGTAAAAGCTTTTGAGGATCTGGGGACCCGTGACAAATCTTTTCAGTCTCCTGACGGGGTATAGGTTTTGTCGTACCCTCCTCACAACTGTCTTGGTATGTTTGGATCATGATAGTTTGTTGGTGATGTGGACACCAAGGAACTTAAAGCTCTCGACCCGCTCCACTACAGCCTCGTCGATGTGAATGGGGGCGTGTTCGGCCCGACTTTACCTGTAGTCCACGATCAGCTCCTTTGTCTTGCTCACATTGAGGGAGAGGTTGTTGTCCTGGCACCACACTGCCAGTTCTTAATTATGGTGTTAATTATGGTGTTGTAGTCGTGTTTGGCCATGCAGTCATGAGTGAACAGGGAATACAGGAGGGAACTAAGTGCACACTCCTGAGGGGCCCCGGTGTTAAGGATCAACATGGCAGACAACGTTGTTGCCTTCTCTTACCACATGGGGGCGGCCTGTCAGGAAGTCCAGGATCCAGTTGCAGAGGGAGGTGTCCTTAGCTTAGTGATGAGCTTCGTGGGCACCATGGTGTTGAACGCTGATCTGTAGTCAATGAACAGCATTCTCACATAGGTGTTCCTTTTGTCCAGGTGAGAAAGAGCAGTGTGGAGTCACCATCACACTGAAGCTGTGAATGCTAAGCAATACCTGTTGGTGGCCAGTTCACATCAGTGATACAACATGTAGAGAGAGCGAGAGAGAGAGAGGAAGAGGGACACAGAGAAAGATGGTCAGAGAGATGTAAGAGGAGACGGCCCGGCGGTCCAAGTGAAAGCTATGCACTGTCTGTCGATCACCTTGGGCATGTGCTGAGCCGACGAGGTGACCATGACGATGACAAAAACAAGAGGGGGGACCGAGAGGGTTTCCCAGAATAACAGACCTGAGATCTCCACAATGCTCCAAGACTTAACATAGTATTCGAAACCGAGAAAAGTAAATTCTGTTATCAGTTGCCACTTTTCTTTTTTCACCAAGATGAATGAACTGCGTATCAAGCGGAGGTAAAAAGATATTCAGACAGCAACTCTTGGTAAGACAATGGAAGTTCAGTTAGAGGAGAGAAATAAACATGATTAAGTATAGAATACGTTATTCTATTCTAAAAACTAGTGTCCTTTTACCATTAACTTCTCATGCTATATCTGTCAGGACCCGGTTACGAACCCGGGTCTCCGGAGTGAGAAACAGTCACTTAACCAACTGAGCCACGAAAAGACGGCAGAACCCAGAAGATGAGGCAGAAACAGCAGTACTTGAGACGGTGTATTTAATGAAGTAAAAAGTGAAGTCCTTCAGGAAAACATGTGACTCCACAACCTGAAAAAAGGAATTCCACAAGAACAAAGGTAATCCTCCAAGACAAAAAGGTAAATCCACAAGGTGGTAGGTATAGCATAAAAAGCCTCAAAAGATACTCAAAAATAAATAAAGAAGAACAAAAAAACAGAATTCCACAAGAGAGTCCACCGGGATCAACAAGAGTTCACAGAATACTAGGGCTGGGTGCTAACATACAAACACAGAGCAAAGAACTGAGGAAAACTAAGGGTTTAAATACAATCAGGGGAAACGAGGCACAGGTGCAAATAATAATGGGGATCAAGGGAAAACAAAAGGTCAAAAAGCACAATGGGGGCATCTAGTGACCAAAAACTGGAACAACCCTGGCCAAATCCTGACAATATCTTTAGCTCCCCAGCAGATTAATCGGCTTTCCAAATGGCACCCTATTCCCTATATAGTGCACTACTTTTGACCAGGGTCCATTGGTGGTTGTGCACTATGTAGGGAAAAGGGTGCCATTTGATAATTGTTTCTTACGCTCCCATATGAAGAGTGTGGAACTAGGGGACTGAACTACATTATTGGTTGCAGTGAGAAAACGGGTCTCTGCAATCATCACATAGGCTACAATGTAAGATGGCGTCGGAGGGCCACGTCTTATCGGCTCTTAACCAACCATGCTATTTTGTTTGTCTTTTCGCATTGTTCGTAACTTGTTTTGTACATAATGTTGCTGCTACTGTCTCTTATGACTAAAAAGAGCTTCTGTACATCCGAACTGAGATTACTCACCACAAATTGGACGAGGATTACTCCTTCAATGAGTCGGATGCAAGGGATATACTACGGACACCCGACCAGGCCAAGATCCCCGTGATTCGCTGAAAAAAGGAAACGTAGGTTTTGCGGAAAGAAATGGGTTTGCCTTGTGAGGATCAGGTGACGAGTGGCTAATCTGCCCTTGCCACCCATTCTGATAGCTGTCGTTCAATCACTGGAATATAAATGGGACAAACTGAAAGCACGTATATCCTACCAACGGATATTAAAAACGGTAATATCTTATGTTTCACAGAGTCGTGGCTGAACTACGACATTAAGAACATACAGCTGGTGGGTTATACACTTCATCGTCAGGACAGAACAGCAGCCTCTGGTAAGACACGGGATGGGGGCCTATGCATTAATGTAAACAACAGCTGGTGCACAATATCTAAGGTTTTGCTCTCCTGAGGTAGAGTATCTCATGAAAAGCCATAGACCACACTATCTACCTAGAGAGTTTTCATTTGTATTTTTCTAAGCTGTCTACATACCACCACAGACCAAGGCTGGCACTAAAACCTCACTCTGTGAGCTGTATTACGCCATAAACAAACAGGAAAACCCTCATCCAGAGGCGGCGCTCCTAGTGGCCGGGGAATTTAATGCAGGAATGCTTAAATCAGTTTTATCTCATTTCTAACAACATGTTAATTGTGCAACCAGAGGGGAAAAAATTCTAGACCACCTTTACTCCACACACAGAGACGCATACAAAGCTCTCCCTCACCCACCATTTGGCAAATCTGACCATAACTCCTCCTAATTCCTGCTTACAAGCTCAAATTTAAGCAGGATGCACCAGTGACTCGGTCTATAAAAAAGTGGTCAGATGAAGCAGATGCTAAACTACAGGACTGTTTTGCTAGCACAGACTGGAATATGTTCCAGTATTCTTCCGATGGCATTGAGGAGTACACCACATCAGTCACTGGCTTTATAAATAAGTGCAACGAGGACGTAGTCATGGATTACAGGCAGCATCCGCACTGAGCTAAAGGCTAAAGCTTCAAGGCGCGGAACTCTAACCCGGAAGCTTATAAGAAATCCTGCTATGCCCTCCGACGAACCATCAAACAGGCAAAGCATCAATACAGGAATAAGATTGGATCGTACTACACCGGCTCCGACGCTCGTCGTATGTGGAGGGGTTGCAACCTATTACAGACTGCACAGCCGAGAGCTGCCCAATGACACGAGGCTACCAAACTAGCTAAATTATTTCTATGCTCGCTTTGAGGTAAGTAACACTGAGACATGCATGAGAGCATCAGCTGTTCCGGGACGACTATGTGATCACACTCTCCACAGACCTTTAAACAGGTGAACATTCGCAAAGGTTGCTGGGCCAGATGGATTACCAGGACATGTACTCCGAGCATGTGCTGACCAACTGGCAAGTGTCTTCACTGACATTTTCAACCTCTCCCTCTCTGAGTCTGTAATAGCAACATGTTTCAAGCAGACCACCATAGTCCCTGGGCCCAAGACCACTAAGGTATCCTGCATAAATTACTACCGACCCGTAGCACTCACGTCTGTTACCATGAAATGCTTTGAAAAGCTAATCATGGCTCACTTCAACACCATTATCCCAGAAACCCTAGACCCACTCCAATTTGCATACCGACCCAACAGATCCACATGTGATGCAATCTCCATTGAACTCCACACTGCCCTTTCCCACCTGGACAAAAAGAACAGAATGCTATTCTTTGACTACAGCGCAGTGTAAAACACCATAGTGCCCTCAAAGCTCATCACTAAGCTATGGACCCTGGGACTAAACACCTCCCTCTGCAATCTGGATCCTGGACTTCCTGATGGGCCGCCCCCAGGTGATAAGGGTAGGTAACAACACATCCGCCATACTGATCCTCAACACTGTGGCCCCTCAGGGGTGCGTGCTCAGTCCCCTCCTGTACTCCCTGTTCACTCATATCTGCACGGTCAGGCACGACTCCAACACCATTATTAAGTTTGCTGATGGCACAACGGGCCTGATCACCGACAACAATGAGACAGCTTATAGAGAGGAGGTCAGAGACCTGACCGTGTAGTGCCAGGACAACAACCTCTCCCTCAATGTGATCAAGACAAAGGAGATGATTGTGGACTACAGGAAAAGGAGGACCGAACACTCCCCCAATTTCATTGACAGGGCTGTAATGGAGCAGGTTCAGAGCTTCAAGTTCCTTGGCGTCCACATCACCGACAAACTAACATGGTCTAAGCACACCAAGACAGTCGAGAAGAGGGCACAACAAAACCTATTCCCCCTCAGTAGACTGAAAATATTTGGCACGGGTCCCCAGATCCTCAAAAGGTTTTACAGCTGCCCCATTGAGAGCATCCTGACCGGTTGCTTCACTGCCTGGAAAGGCAACTGCTCAACCTCCGACCGCAAGGCACCACAGAGGGTAGTGCGTACGGTCCAGTACATCACCGAGGCCAAGCTTCCTGCCATCCAGGACCTCTATACCAGGCGGTGTCAGGAAGACCCTAAAAATTGTCAAAGACTCCAGCCACCCCATTCATAGACGGTTCTCTCTGCTACGGCACGGCAAGCGGTACAGGAGCGCCAAGTCTAGGTCCAAGAAGCTTCTTAACAGCTTCTACCCCCAAGCCATAAGACTCCTGAACAGCTAATCAAATGGCTACCCAGACTATTTGCATTCCCCCCCATGCTGCTGCTACTCTCTGTTATTATCTATGCATAGCCACTTACCTTACCTTACTCTACCTAAAATGTTCATAATTACCTCAATTACCTCGACACCAGTGCCCCCGCACTTTTGCACATTGACTCTGTACCTGTACCCCCTTTATATAGCCTTGCTACACACACACACACACACACACACACACACACACACACACACACACACACACACACACACACACACACACACACACACACACACACACACACACACACACACACACACACACACACACACACACACACACACACACACACACACACTGGGCTCTAGCACCCAGCTAACAACCAAGCAGGAGTTTGTTACATTTCAGCCCCCTAGCCTTTTTGTTTTGTGTTGTTGCTATAGAGCAGCATCTGTCTAAGCCTTATGATAGTACTGTACCCCATTTTACACTAAGCCTGCAGCCATTATGATGTGTGTGTGTGCATGTATGTGTGTATTGTTTAAGGCCTCAGCCCCCATAACTGAACCAAGAACATGTCTCAGTGCAATAAGACGGTAATTAAGTATTGTTGCCGTCAGGGTTTTGAGAGGAGGACAAGGAGTGGGCGAAAAGTCATCTCACTCCCAGTGATAGATCTTGGCTGTCTTTAGCTGTACAGGTTGTGGCTACTGGTTGGAAATAGTGGACGGATGGATCACATTAAATTAACCCATGTGCACGTTCATTAGACAGAAAGTCCTTGTCTCCCACACACATTGTCTTTTCCTCTCTCGCTCGCTCTCTCTCTCTTTTTGTCTTTCCTTTTTCTCTTGACAATTATTCTGTCAGGGTAGCCTAATGGTTAGAGCGTTGGGCTAGTAACTGAAAGGTTGCAAGTTCAAATCCCGAGGCAGTTAACCCACAGTTAACAAGGCAGTTAACCCACTGTTACTAGGCCGTCATTGATAATAAGAATTTGTCCTTAACTGACTTGCCTAGTTAAATAACGCTCAAATAAAAAAAATATTCCATTGTACCCCAGAACCCCAGTAAAAGTGCTGAAGGGTGGCCATTTTAACTTGTTATTTTCCTGCTTATTGTGTGAAGAGATGATTATGGCAGAAGGAGAGTGGACCCAAATGACGTAGAAGAGAAAAGGTACAGGAAGAGAGAGAAGGAAGCCTGAGAGTAAACACTCATTAAATATGTAGGCTACATTCTTAGAAAAAAGGGTTCCAAGAGGGTTCTTCAGCTGTTTCCATAGGAGAACTCTTTTTGGTTCCAGGTAGAAACGTTTTGGGTTCCATGTAGAACCCTCTGTGGAAAGGTTTTTTACATGGAACCAAAATGGTTCAGCCTGGAACCAAAAAGGGTTCTCTTATGGGGACAACCGAAGAACCCTTTTAGATTCAAGATAACACCTTTTTTCTAAGAGTGTAGCGCAGGAGCACCCTTAGCAGGAATCATGAGGTGTTGTTTTGGAATGGAAGGGATGGGTGAGGACTAGGTGGAGATCTTGGAAAGGGTTGGAGATTGGGAGGATTGGATGGTGGGTTTTTCATGCTGTCCGGGTGAGAGAATGGAATGGAGTCTTGTCTCTCCCATATCTTTGTTTAACCTCCCACCTGCAGTAGGAGAAAGTCTTAAGTAGCACTGCTGTGGTTTCCACACGTTACTTTATACTTGGTAGACTAAAATAGTTCCATATTATCTAAATCTCTTTTATGAAAGAACATTCTCCTTCCCTAAAGGAAAAGCATATTCTTACCTCAAAAAACAAAGTTCTTACTTTGGTCATTGTAGATGTCAGTGTGCCACCATAGACTCTCTGACCTGTCATCAGGGAACTGTGGACTCAGGCCTTATATTAGCTAGCTCACTAAGGTGGATACAGCGTTGTACACAGGAGGATAATACGACTCTAGACACAGTCATTTATCACCTCATCTATTTTTACCTCTATTCTCACTCTCCTCCATTCTTTTAACGAGTGAACCTCTGCACATACAGACACACACACACTTACACACCCCCACACACACACCCCCCCACACACACACACACAGCTTCCCTCCTGTCCTCTATGGATTATCACAGTCTCTTAGTGAGTGTGGACTTGAGGTAGCGTTATCGGACATTGACATGGCATTAGAAAGGCTATTAGTGTCCTGTCAAAGCATTAGACATCGCTCAAGTCACAGTGGTGTAGGAAGTCCGCGAGCCTGGTCGTGACACGCATGGCTAACAGGGCTCCATTTGAGCCAGACGCTGACCTTTCCGGCGAGACGTTTGGCGACAGGAGAGATGATCTCTGGCGACGGGAGAGATGATGTCTGGGTAATTGAAAGTCTGGAGACGATATCCTTCTCCTAGACCCGCCTCATTCTGCCACTCAATCATCAGCAGTTGTGTTGATAGTAACACACAGTACTAACATATCGGTGCTTATTGATTGAAAGACTGTTAGCACTGATTGGGAAAAAATGCTGATATATTGGCACTGATTGAATGAGATGCTAATACATTGGCACTGATTGAATGAGATGCTAATACATTGGCACTGATTGAATGAGATGCTAATACATTGACACTGATTGGACCAAATTATTAGACTGTTATATTGGTTCTGCCAATCTCCATTTGCTGGTACCAGCTGAGACAAATGCATAGTTAAACCAAGACACCCATCAGAATGAGAACACACGTGGAGATTCCAAAAGTGAATCAATGTGAATCTATCCCACAAATGAGCTTGAATGGAGCTTTTAGCTTTGAACTGGGCAACTTTGAAAGTTGGTGTCTTACAAAAAATAGCACACACACACACACACACACACACACACACACACACACACACACACACACACACACACACACACACACACACACACACACACACACACACACACACACACACACACACACACACACACACACACACACACACAAATCCCCTCATCATTTCCTATTGTTTGGTGCTTGGAAAGCTCCTCTCCTTGAGGTATGAAAAGCATTGTTCTGTTCTGCAGAATTGACTCCCTATGTCGAAATCGTGCCTGACGCACATTCTTGTACCCCATCAGTGTCAGACAGCCAGCAGCTGTCAAAACACAACCTTTTGCTACGTCGACCTAACTTGGAGTGTGAAGTTGGTGTCAGATCTGGTCTGGTGAACACAGAGCCAGGTTCTTACAAATTGCCCATCCCGAAGACTAGCTTTCCACAGACAATACTAGCCTGTATGTTCTATTCATACCACCCAGTCTGACTGAAGAAAACATATTTTCTTTACGTTGTCTTATGGTTTGGATGAGACATCTTTACGTTGTCTTATGGTTTGGATGAGACATCTTTACGTTGTCTTATGGTTTGGATGAGACATCTTTACGTTGTCTTATGGTTTGGATGAGACATCTTTACGTTGTCTTATGGTTTGGATGAGACATCTTTACGTTGTCTTATGGTTTGGATCAGACCAACGGCGGAGGGATTAGAGTCAGATATTAGTGCAAGATGAGAAACACTGACACACCACACATCATGTTCCCATTGACAGCAGGACTACCTTTCATCATTTTTTGGTGTCACCCAATCTTGTCTGTAGGACTGTCTGGGGTGACTCTCTGGACCCAGTTGCCAGTCACAGCCATGACCCTTCAACCCTGGCTGTCAGGTCCTAGCCACGTCCCCTTTGTCCCCGTCCCAGCCCGCTTGCAAGCTGCTGTCTGCACTCAAGTTGAACTAGTCTCCTAGACGACAACGAGGAGAGAGTTAGCGCCATGTTTCTCACTGGTCTTTGGAGGTACAGATCAACTCGTGGTGTTATATAGCCAGTCAATGGGAGTAGTGATGTAATCTAGCATTAGTATTGCCTCAGCTGTAGATTGTGGTGTGTGTGTATGTGTGGGTCTGTGGGTCTGAAACCCTGAATTAGCATTCGAATGGTAGTAGAGCCACAGTGTGTATGTGTATGTTTGTGTGCGTGGGCGTGCATGTCTGATGAGAGGGACGCAGAATATGGGGTTTGAAGGGGTCCCCCCCTCTTTAATCATGGACCACCCTACCCCCTGCCTCACACCATCCCTCTTCATCTTTCCCGAAAACCTTTGAGTCACAGGAGCGTCCCATTTCCCAGCTGTCAGCTGACCCCTTTAACACCCCAACCTACTGAGTCAAGCCCCTAACAGTGATGCATGGGCCAAAGAAAACTATACTGAACATGCAACAATTTCAAAGATTTTAGTGAGTTACAAGTTCATATCAGGAAATCAGTCAATTTAAATAAATACATTAGGCCCTAATCTATGGATTTCACATGACAGGGAATATAGATATGCATCTTTTGGTCACAGATACCTTAACAAAAAGGAAAGGGTGTGGATCAGAAAACCAGTCAGTATCTGGTGTGATCAAGATTTGCTTCATGCAGCGTGACACATCTCCTTCGCGTAGAGTTGATCAGGCTGTGGATTGTGACCTGAGGAATGTTGTCCCACTCCTCTTCAATGGCTGTGAGAAGTTGCTGGGTATTGGCGGTAACTGGAACACGCTGTCGTACACGTCAATCCAGAGCATCCCAAACATGCTCAATGGGTGACATGTCTGGTGAGTATGCAGGCCATGGAATAACTGAGAGATTTTCCGCTTCCAGGAAGTGTGTACAGATCCTTGCGACATGGGGCTGTACATTATCATGCTGAAACATGAGGTGATGGCGACGGATGAATGGCACGACAATGGGCTTCAGGATCTCGTCACGGTATCGCTGTGCATTCAAATTTCACAAATGCAATTGTGTTCGTTGTCAGTAGCTTATGCCTGCCCATATCATAACCCCACTGCCACCATGGGGAATTCTGTTCACAACGTTGAAATCAGCAAACCTCTCGCGGTTGTGAGACCGGTTGGACGTACTGCCAAATTCTCTAAAGCAACGTTGGAGGAGGCTTATGGTAGAGAAATGAACATTTAAAAACAGCTTTTTGTGGGTAAGAACATTTTCGGGGATCTTTATTTCAGCTCATTAAAGACGGGACCAACACTTTTCATGTTGCATTTTTGTTCAGTGTACATCTGCCACTCTCTTAGATCACTCACTCCATGTGTGCGTGTGTGTGTGTCTCCGTGAGTGATCTAATAGTAAATGTAGCTAAGTGAAGAGTGCTGTTGGAACACACACACACACTCCTCTCCATCTCCCTCAGGGAGTCAGATCCCATGACTGGAGAAAGCGATCATTACAATCACATCGCTTACCAGGAGAGATGGGATAGTGAGTGTGTGAGTGAGTGAGTGAGTGAGTGAGTGAGTGAGTGAGTGAGTGAGTGAGTGAGTGAGTGAGTGAGTGAGTGAGTGTGTGTGTGTGTGTGTGTGTGTGTGTGTGTGTGTGTGTGTGTGTGTGTGTGTGTGTGTGTGTGTGTGTGTGTGTGTGTGTGTGTGTGTGTGTGTGTGTGGGCGAACATGCACATGTGTGTAAATGCATGCGTGGGTGTGTGTGTGTGAATGTGTGTGTGCACTTGTGTGTGTTTGTGAGAGAGCGAGAGAGAGCGAATCACAGTCCTGAGACACTCCTGCCCTCCCCAGTGTTGCTCTGTAGTTAGCAGAGAGAAACAAGCCCCCCCCACCACCAGTCTAGTAGCTTTTAATTAGACCAGCTAATTGGATCATGTCAAGGGAGCACTCTACCTGTGTGTGTGTGTGTGTGTGTGTGTGTGTGTGTGTGTGTGTGTGTGTGTGTGTGTGTGTGTGTGTGTGTGTGTGTGTGTGTGTGTGTGTGTGTGTGTGTGTGTGTGTGTGTGTGTGTGTGTGTGTGTGTGTGTGTGTGTGTGTGAACTCGTTTGTTTATGTGTGTGTGTGTGTGTGTGTGTGTTTGTGTGTGTGTGTGTGTGTGTGTGTGGCTCCCAGTCCCATGACCCTGCAGCATGTTCAGCTACCTGCCCCTCACCAGTTCTTCATCTATTATGATGAGTAGCTCGCTGTTGATCAATGGCATAATGAACATGTGTAGTAATGGCCCACTGCAGCTGACACTTCTAGGCTGTGTCTCAAATGGCACCCTTTTCCCTATATAGTGCACTACTTTTGACAGGGGCGGACTGGGACCAGAAATTGTTCCTGGTATTTCTAACACACCGGCCCATTCTTTCCTTGAGGCGTCAGATGGCCAATCTGCCCCTGACTTTTGACCGCGGCCCATAGGACTCCTGTCAAAAGTAGTGCACTACATAAGGAATAGGGTGCTATTTTGGAGACTAAGAGCCTACAAATAAATATATTCCCTGTCTGTTAATGTGTTTATAATTCTGCATGACCTGACTGTGTAGGTGTCAGGTGTTATCCTACAGCAGTATAATTCATTGCATGCCTTGAGTGATTGAGCTGGTGAGGCCGATCGAGGGTCATATAAAACATTCAGATTGTCTATGGTTTCATGTAGCTACTGTAGACTCTGTCATTAAGTTGAACCCCATAGGATGGGTAGAACCCTTCTCTAGAATAGCACGTAGACCATATGCTTCTTCAACTTTTATAAAACTGGATAGAGAACAATTTTGACTTTGCCGGTTGTTGGTGTCTTGTTAAACGTTCACAGCCTCATCACCTGTTAAAGGTCCTCACCTTTAAGGAGGAAGCCCCCAACGGGAACATAGAGTCACTAATGGCCTCCCTCAGCTCCACCACAGTCTTTTGGCAGCTCTATGAGGTACCATTAGTCCCGTAACACCGCAGTTCTGTGAATTGTGAACCCCTGCTCTCAGGGTAATGCGTGTTGTTGCTCCCCCCCGTCAGTCAGGTCACGCATGTTATTGCACACGTTACTGTGCCGATCGGCCAAGTCATGCATGTTACCACGGCAACCTGTATGTGGTAAAGGAATGGGAATGAGGCGTCTCTATTTGTGGTTGATAATATCATTGTAGGTGAAATACTACTTCCATTATTCAACTTCACAGAGTAGAATTGTGAATTTATTCCAGTGTTTTTGTGATTGGCATAGGTCTGTTGACGATAAACCCGAAATTACCAACCATACCGATCACTTATCGCAGGCATTTTGCTGATGTCATTACAATAAGTAGCCCATACTAGAGAAATGTGATAAGATAGTTTGCTAATATGGGTGATTGTTTATGGGACAATTGATGGCTACAATCGTCAAACTAGTAGTAGTAGTTTAAAGGTGTTATAAACTCTGTTCTGTTCATCGTTAACGCATCAATTCAGCCAGTTTATCGCATTATGGATTTTGGTCCATGGTAGTTTTTCCATGGTTCAGGACGTTATGAATTTGAACCATTTGAGTAGGACATCCACCTACAGGTGTCATGCTTCATGGAGACACCTGACATGGTAGTTCACAAAAGAGAGGATCTAAGATTTTTTTGCCTAAATATCAACTAAACACATATTTGAGAGAACCAGGAGCACAAAACTGAGTTGTCAGTTGTCTTTTCCAATTGAACTTCATTATCCTACATCATTACCATACATGATCCTACATCATTACCATACATGATCCTACACTCCAGTTAACTGCTCTTCTTTACGGTGGTAGTCATTGTTCCAGAAAATGCCTCATGGGTTTATCTCAGAGTAGGGCAGGGGGCCTGTTGGACAGTGACCCATATTGGTTCAGGTCAGAGGTCACTAGATGAGTGGAGCAGCTTCCTGGGATGAGGTTAGGGATAAGGGATGTGGTAGAGTCATTATATCAGGGTTGACAATCCCTCCAACATGTCTGTAGCTGCCTGAACACTACTGTTTATTAAGGTGGCTGGGGGGCTAACAGAATCACATTTCCCACGTGCTGGATGGATTCATCTGTTTGAATAATATTAGAACGATATTAGATTGGGGGAAGGACCTTGTGGTCGGCTCATACAGAGGGAAAAAGGTTGCTCAAAATTAGACTTGAACCAATGATATTTCTGACTGTTCTGTGGGCTGTTAGGCTTGGTGGACTCCCTAAACTCTCCATTGCTGCTGCCTCAAGCTTCTTAATATGCAGCATTATGAAAATGAGGCTAAGGACCCAGCCTAGTATTGTCCCCAATCTTCTCTTCTCTTTTTTCTCCTCTTCTCTTCCCTTCCCCTCCTTCCTCTTCTCTCGTTTCCTCTATAATTTCCTCTCCTCAGCCCTTGAAGCTAGTCTATGGAGTAGCCCAAATGGCAGGATTACTGGGTGTGTTCGCGTGTCCGTGTGCGCGTGTATGTGTCAAATAAAGGCCTTTGTCTGCATAATACTCTATCATTGGTCAGGGGAAACAATCTGTTTGGTTTGTCTCACACCCCACACCCCTTTGTTATGCCCAAAACAACCCCCATGGTCAGGAGGAAGCAGTAGTAAGTCCTGGCTTAGCTTGTATTACATTTTGGGAGGAGATTGACATTTGAATATGCGCAGTACAACATAATGATTTGTCCCTGTGTGTGTATGCCATGGTAACAGAGTTGAGCAGGTACTCACACTCAAACCATAAAGACGAAATCCCAAGGTAGCCCAGATGTAATTCCATACTCAAAATAATTCCAAACTTACCCGTGCAAATTGCAATAAGTGCTGAACAAAAAAGAACACACGTTTCAGCGTTTATGTCATCAACAGTGCTGTTCCCATATTCTAATGTGTCTATGTCATCAACAGTGCTGTTCCCATATTCTAATGTGTCTATGTCATCAACAGTGCTGTTCCCATATTCTAATGTGTCTATGTCATCAACAGTGCTGTTCCCATATTCTAATGTGTCTATGTCATCAACAGTGCTGTTCCCATATTCTAATGTGTCTATGTCATCAACAGTGCTGTTCCCATATTCTAATGTGTCTATGTCATCATCAGTGCTGTTCCCGTATTCTAATGTGTCTATGTCATCATCAGTGCTGTTCCCATATTCTAATGTGTCTATGTCATCAACAGTGCTGTTCCCATATTCTAATGTGTCTATGTCATCAACAGTGCTGTTCCCATATTCTAATGTGTCTATGTCATCAACAGTGCTGTTCCCATATTCTAATGTGTCTATGTCATCAACAGTGCTGTTCCCATATTCTAATGTGTCTATGTCATCAACAGCGCTGTTCCCATATTCTAATGTGTCTATGTCATCAACAGTGCTGTTCCCGTATTCTAATGTGTCTATGTCATCATCAGTGCTGTTCCCGTATTCTAATGTGTCTATGTCATCAACAGTGCTGTTCCCATATTCTAATGTGTCTATGTCATCATCAGTGCTGTTCCCATATTCTAATGTGTCTATGTCATCAACAGTGCTGTTCCATATTCTAATGTGTGTTTCCTATGTCTTATGTGAAGCCCTCAGAGGGACGAGGGGCAACAGGGTCTTATTGGGGGAAAGGGATTGGGTAAACCTTGCATGAAATGTCCATTAGGCCCCCATTGTTAAGGAGGGGTTCCCCACATCATCACACTCATCCCTGCCTGCCAGTGAGCCTGTTGACTGCAGAATTTGAACTGGAGTCTGAAGGGCTGGTGTATGGGAATGTGTATGTGTGGGTCTTCGTGACAGTGTGTAGGCATGTGAGAGAAAGGGTGTGTGTTCGTTTCAGTTTGAGAGAGAGTTGTACAAGTGTGTGTCTAAGAGAGATGTGGGAGAGAGGGGGTCTGAGATCTGAATGTAGGCTAAAATGGGGTTTGGGGCTGGGTTGTATTGTTGGGGGGCTGAGAACAGGGGGTTTAGGAGGGGGGGGGTGTTCAGTATGGGACTGTAATCCGTCAGAGGGGTAAACAAGCTCTTATTCTGGACCAGACAGTCTGGTAGATACAGACAGAGAGCAGTGGGACTGGACTAGACACACAGACAGTAGTCTCTTATGACACTATTAACTGGTAAACACACGTGAGATATGGTTCTGGGTTCTGGGATTACACAAACTAGAGACATGACAAGATGTCCCCGGCAGAAACTGGAATACATCCTGCAGGAAAAGGTTAGTTTGGTTCCCTTTCCCTTCCAGGGTGTGTGTGTGTGTGTGTGTGTGTGTGTGTGTGTGTGTGTGTGTGTGTGTGTGTGTGTGTGTGTGTGTGTGTGTGTGTGTGTGTGTGTGTGTGTGTGTGTGTGTGTGTGTGTGTGTGTGTGTGTGGATAGATAATAATAAGGTATTTGAGGTAGATATGTACATGAAGGCAGGGTAAAGTGACCAGGCATCAGGATAGATAATAATAAGGTATTTGAGATAGATATGTACATGAAGGCAGGGTAAAGTGACCAGGCATCAGGATAGATAATAATAAGGTATATGAGGTAGATATGTACATGAAGGCAGGGTAAAGTGACCAGGCATCAGGATAGATAATAATAAGGTATTTGAGGTAGATATGTACATGAAGGCAGGGTAAAGTGACCAGGCATCAGGATAGATAATAATAAGGTAATTGAGATAGATATGTACATGAAGGCAGGGTAAAGTGACCAGGCATCAGGATAGATAATAATAAGGTATTTGAGGTAGATATGTACATGAAGGCAGGGTAAAGTGACTTGGCATCAGGATAGATAATAATAAGGTATTTGAGGTAGATATGTACATGAAGGCAGGGTAAAGTGACTTGGCATCAAGATAGATAATAATAAGGTATTTGAGGTAGATATGTACATGGAGGCAGGGTCAAGTGACTTGGCATCAAGATAGATAATAATAAGGTATATGAGGTAGATATGTACATGAAGGCAGGGTAAAGTGACCAGGCATCAGGATAGATAATAATAAGGTAATTGTGATAGATATGTACATGAAGGCAGGGTAAAGTGACCAGGCATCAGGATAGATAATAATAAGGTAATTGTGATAGATATGTACATGAAGGCAGGGTAAAGTGACCAGGCATCAGGATAGATAATAATAAGGTATATGAGGTAGATATGTACATGAAGGCAGGGTAAAGTGACTTGGCATCAGGATAGATAATAATAAGGTATATGAGGTAGATATGTACATGAAGGCAGGGTAAAGTGACTTGGCATCAGGATAGATAATAATAAGGTATATGAGGTAGATATGTACATGAAGGCAGGGTAAAGTGACCAGGCATCAGGATAGATAATAATAAGGTATATGAGGTAGATATGTACATGAAGGCAGGGTAAAGTGACTAGGCATCAGGATAGATAATAATAAGGTATATGAGGTAGATATGTACATGAAGACAGGGTAAAGTGACTTGGCATCAGGATAGATAATAATAAGGTATATGAGGTAGATATGTACATGAAGACAGGGTAAAGTGACTTGGCATCAGGATAGATAATAATAAGGTATATGAGGTAGATATGTACATGAAGGCAGGGTAAAGTGACTTGGCATCAGGATAGATAATAATAAGGTATATGAGGTAGATATGTACATGAAGGCAGGGTAAAGTGACTTGGCATCAGGATAGATAATAATAAGGTATATGAGGTAGATATGTACATGAAGGCAGGGTAAAGTGACTAGGCATCAGGATAGATAATAATAAGGTATATGAGGTAGATATGTACATGAAGGCAGGGTAAAGTGACCTGGCATCAGGATAGATAATAATAAGGTATATGAGGTAGATATGTACATGAAGGCAGGGTAAAGTGACCAGGCATCAGGATAGATAATAATAAGGTATATGAGGTAGATATGTACATGAAGGCAGGGTAAAGTGACTAGGCATCAGGATAGATAATAATAAGGTATATGAGGTAGATATGTACATGAAGACAGGGTAAAGTGACTTGGCATCAGGATATATAATAATAAGGTATATGAGGTAGATATGTACATGAAGGCAGGGTAAAGTGACCAGGCATCAGGATAGATAATAATAAGAGTAAAACAAAGAACAGAGTGGCAGCAGCAAATGAGGAGTGTAAAAGTGTGTGTGTGTACAGCATGTGTGTTTGTGTTGTGTCCGTATGGACGTGTGTGTGTGTGTGTGTGTGTGTGTGTGTGTGTGTGTGTGTGTGTGTGTGTGTGTGTGTGTGTGTGTGTGTGTGTGTGTGTGTGTGTGTGTGTGTGTGTGTGTGTGTGTGTGTGGGGGTATGTAGTGTTTGAATGTGTGAGGGATCTGTGTGGGAGTGACAGTGTAGTATCAGGTGAGTGAGTATATGGTGTGTATATAAAGTCTAGTGAGTGTGTGTCGGGTCAGTGCAAGATAGAGTCAGAGCAGACGGTTCAGGTGCCATTAATTGATATTCATCAGTCTGGATATTTAGCGGTCTAGTGGCTTGGGTGTAGAAGCTGTCTCTTGGTCCGAGAGCCGATGTTCTGGTACCGTTAGCCGGACGGTAGCAGAGTGAACAGTCCATGACTTGGGAGGCTGGAGTCTCTGTCAATTTTTCGAGCCTTCCTCTGACACCGCCTGGTATAGAGGTCCTGGATGGCAGGGAGCTCGGCCCGAGTGACGTACTGGGCTGTCTAATAAGTAGAAGGAGAATCCTCATTCAAGTCAATGGCCTGTGATGTTATTTCTATGGCCTCTGCCTGTCTTCCGTTGTGCTGCCTGCCAAATGTGGCACATGGAGAAGGCAAACAAACTGTCTGAGGCTTTGCTCAGGGCGATGGAATTACATTCACTGCTCATCTCGTCTGTATGTCACACACACACACACACACACACACACACTATACGCACGACAGCTGTATTCTGACCCTATTCACAAACGACCTGACATTCAAGTCAAACACAAGCACATCGAGAAACAGAAGAGAACTCAAATCCAGGCCGTTTTACAGTCCGTTGAACAGACACATCTGAAGTCTAAAGTGGCTCCATTCAATTCAGTTTGAGTTCCATTGGAATTACTATCACTCATAGCGGAGAGGATTGAGGTAATGTGTAAGAACGTTTTGCTCATATAACATTTGGTATGAGAAAAAGCTATTGGTACTGTTCTCTTTGATTCACTGATGCAGTCACTGTGCTGTATTTGCGTCATTGGTGAGAGAGAAAGAACTAAGGAGTGAGTGTGAAGAATTCCTAGTGTGGGATGTCTGGCATTTGCTTCTGCTGAATGTGAGAGACTGTTGTGTGGGTTGAGCCAAGGACTTGTGACCCTTGGAAGTGCTTAGTGGGTAGTAGGGGAAAGGCCATGATGTAGACGACCAGGATGTAATTGGTCAGATAGATACAATTTCACTTTATTTCAAGTGCATCTAAACGTTTCAGGACACTTGACAGTATAATGAAATACACAACACTAGCTAACTTCTTTAAAGTGTGGATATTCTCAGAAGTTATAGGCTCTTTCCTCAGCTACTGAATGTGATTAATGAAAATAAAAAATGAAACAAAATGGCCGTTGGTTAGATGAGCTATTCGGGCTCATTGAAATTCTTTACAAAGTAGCTCAAAGTATGAACAAAATGTTATTTTATAGCTTTTTGGCTTGTTTTTTTTGTGTCAGTTTTGAATGTTCGGTACCAGGCTGTACTGTGAGATTGTATACTGACTTAACTTATAATTCACTTGTGATAATAACCTTTGTGTGTCTCTATGCGATAAGGCTTGTGAGTATGTGCATTGTGCCTTTGTAAATGTGCTTTGTTTGACTGCATCTGTCAAGTCTCTTGTGTGTGTGTGTGTGCGTGCGCGTGTGTCATTGTCCTTGTGTCTGTGTTTATCTACAGAACTTCTAACCATATGCCTCTCCCTGTGTGTTCCAGTTCGACTCAGAGAGTTCAGGCTTCATCAGTACAGAGCGGTTCAGAGACCTGCTGGCGGCCCATGGCTCGGAGCTGGACCCTCACAAGCTGGAGGTTCTATTGGCCCTCGCCGACGGCAACGCAGACGGAAAGATCTGCTACCAGGACTTTGTCAACCTGGTGAGAGTCCCGAGTCACTTCATGTTACCATAGTAACTGATAATAGTGATTTGTATAAGCATAACATTGATTATACTGTACACCGATTGGTCATGTTGAGACATGAGAGGAAGTGGAGAGGAAGTGGTCTTATGATATCAACCCTCTATAAAGGCATCTACACCATGGATATTCCACGGTATTAGACAACACAGCTTGGTCTAAATTGGCAATTTCACGCGTCGTCTAGCACCTGTTGTGTTTCAGGTGAGAGGTTGAACTCTTGACCCTGGACGGTGTAGTCATCTGGAGAAATAATCAATTGTTTGGAAACGTGAAAAGTTGTGGCCGGTAGGGGGTGGGTTTGTGAAGGTTCCCCAACTCTCCCCTCTCAATTTCCAGTTCTCCTATTCTCTCTTTAGTCTTCTCCGCTTCCTTCAAAGCTGTCCATTATCTTGTACAGTGGGCTGAGAATGGGCCTGTGGGAAATTGTGAAAGAGGATCTTTGATTGGTCGGTCCAGGTCATGAGACAGGTCAAAGGTCAAGGCGAGGAACTGGAAGTGGGACAGAGGAATGAGGAACGAGGAACATGTTGTCAAGTGATGTGCGTGTGTGTATGTATGTGTGTGTGTTGGGGGGTGTGGCTGCTATTGTTACCCACAAAGACCCCTCACCCCCCCGTGGCTTTCACATTCACTGGAACCACAACAGAAGCCAAGCAGGATGAGGGAAGGATAGATGGAGAGAGGGAGGAGGAGGAGGAGAAGTGGGAGTGGAAGACAGAGACAGGCTTGCTGGGGTTTATTTGCAGTTCCATCTTTACTTTGCTCAGCTGCCTATTCCATAAAGCTGTCAGCGTGATTGGGAGTTATTGCCTCGCTCTCTCTTTTCTCTCTTTTCTCTCTTTCTACTTTTCCTTCTCTCTCTCCTATCTCTCTCGCTCTCTTTATCTCCCTGTCCCTTCTGTCCCTCTCCCTCCCTCTCCTCTCTCTCCCTCTCTTCCTCTCGTTCCTCTCCCTGACAGTATCTCCCAGTATAACAGTAGATTGTCCCTGGTCCCACAGTCCTTCTTGGAGAAATACCAATCTCTCTCTACCATACTCTCTTCTTCGCTGTCGGTGAATAGATAGAACGTCACTCCCTTTCTCTCTCTTTTGATTGAAAATAAGAGGAGAAGAATTGCCCCTGCATTGCTGGAAGAAAGAAGACTGTGTCTTTATGCGGTTGGTGACCTGGAGAGGAATGTGTGTGTGTGTGTGTGTGTGTGTGTGTGTGTGTGTGTGTGTGTGTGTGTGTGTGTGTGTGTGTGTGTGTGTGTGTGTGTGTGTGTGTGCGTGTGCGTGTGCGTGTGCGCGTGCGTGTGCGTGCGCGTGCGTGTGCGTGTGCGTGCGCGTGCGTGTGCGTGTGTGTGTGTGTGTGTGGTGCAGCATGTGTATGTTTGATACCGTTTGATCCAACTCTCTGTTGGCTTTGGGTTGGGAGTGGCCATGGTAACCTACAGTCATGAAGAATCCCACACTGTCTCTTGACTGCAATCAAGATCATAATTGGAGATCTGTCCAATTTGAACGGTCATTATAGATTGAAGAACGGTGTTATTGTAAACTACTTTTACGATCGGAGATATAAAAAAGAAAGAGAGAAATGTGTGAAAGAGAGCGAGAGAGAGAGAGAGAAAGGTGGGAATCAGAGGGAGAGGAATCAGGGAGGGATAGAGAGAGAGAGAGAGAGAGAGAGAGAGAGAGAGAGCGAGAGAGAGAGAGAGAGAGAGAGAAAGGTGGGAATCAGAGGGAGAGGAATCAGGGAGGGATAGAGAGAGAGAGAGCGAGAGAGAGAGAGAAAGGTGGGAATCAGAGGGAGAGGAATCAGGGAGGGATAGAGAGAGAGGGACTTGTACACGTTCCATGTTCTATAGGAGGACCATGAATATTGCTGATCTGGGTAGAAGGGCTGCGTTGTCAGGCAGCTGCCGCCAGTACTTGGGACGAGGAGAAGGGCTCAGCGGTTGCTAGGTGATGACGGAGGCATTCTGTTGCTGGGGCGAGGTGGGAGGGTATGGCAGCGTGGTTGCTGTCACAGTGGGGATGAAGGATGGGGGTGCCCACGACTTAGGGGAGCTATGACGACACAATGGGGTGTTGTAGGGAAGCCAGCGATAGTGTTAAGACCTGTATGGCTGGAATTTATCCTAATTAAAAATAGACAATTATTTTATAGCCATGTTTCTATGACGTTTCTGTCACTCACATAAGAGAACTAAATTACTTATTGCAATGAAAGTCTCACTGAATGGACTGACTGTCAATGAAGCCTGACCTGCAGATGGACACTGGGTATTTGATTATGTATTTTGACAGACATCTGCACATGTGCTCATAACAGTCTCACTCTCACCAACCCTCTCTCTCTCTCTCTCTCTCTATTCCTCTCTCTCACCCCCCCCCCCCTTCTCCCTGCTAGATGTCCAACAAGCGCAGCAACAGCTTCCGGCGGGCCATCCTCCAGGGAAGTCGTCAGTTGAAGGGGGCCGGGGCCCTGGGGGAGGAGGTGGGTCTGGGTCTGTCCCAGAGGCTGGTGAGGCACATCGCCTACGAGACCCTGCCCCGGGAGATCGACAGGAAGTGGTACTTTGACAGCTACACCTGCTGCCCACCACCCTGGCTCATCTTGGCTATCACCATTGCTGAGGTAACATTCCGCTCATGGAGGAGTAAATCCTAAGTTCTACTTCAGTCAAATTTCCCTTAGTCATGCATGAATGTCAATGGGAGACTAAGTGAATATTCGACAGAAGTGTTGAGTTAGGACGTGCCCATGAGAGATTTAGGGCTCAGGTTCTTCAAGCATCTTTGATTAGGGTTTGATGCTGTAAAGTATCGGTTTTGATAACAAAGAGAACCCTATCGTTCAACTTCTGTTTTCAAGATAGGGTGAATAGCGAGATGGCAACAGTATCATTTATCTTTTGCTCTTGGTTTCAACTCTCCATCGAGATAAGCCTTTGAAATCAGTCTAGACTATTGTGAAACGCTACATTCTTCATGGAGACAACCTAAATATCTCTGTGAAAACTAAAACGTATCTCTTAGGCTAGTACCCAGGCTAGATCTTATCTTCCTCAACAATAACTTCCCCTCCCGTCCTCTAGGTGGCAGTGTTCATGTACTATGGCCTGCAGTTGGACCGCTGGGTGCTGCAGGTGTCCAGTCCCCACTTCCTAAGGGGCCCACTGCCATACCACCCCCAGCTACGGATTCAGGCCTGGAGATACCTCAGCTACGCCTTCATGCATGCAGGGTGGGTAACTAGCCTGGCTCGGGGAGGGTAAGACCCTCATATAATCAGACTATGTCCAAATATACATACTTGCATACTACTTAGTATTTGGTGATGTATTGATCGTGCATGCTAATGCTAAGTATGAATATTGGGACAGTCTGATCAAATCAAATTAATGTATTAAGCCCTTCTTACATCAGCTGATATCTCAAAGTGCTGTACAGAAACCCAGCCTAAAACCCCAAACAGCAAGCAATGCAGGTGTAGAAGCACAGGGGCTAGGATAAACTCCCTAGAAAGGCCAGAACCTAGGAAGAAACCTAGATAGGATCCAGGCTATGAGGGGTGACCAGTCCTCTTCTGGCTGTGCCGGGTGGAGATTATAACAGAACATGGCCAATCAATCAATCAATCAAAT
The DNA here is from genome assembly GCF_021184085.1 of Oncorhynchus gorbuscha. Classification (NCBI taxonomy): domain Eukaryota; kingdom Metazoa; phylum Chordata; class Actinopteri; order Salmoniformes; family Salmonidae; genus Oncorhynchus; species Oncorhynchus gorbuscha. The sequence goes on along the minus strand of NC_060190.1, from coordinate 12,866,188 downwards.
TTTATTTATATAGCCCTTCGTACATCAGCTGATATCTCAAAGTGCTGTACAGAAACCCAGCCTAAAACCCCAAACAGCAAGCAATGCAGGTGTAGAAGCACGGTGGCTAGGAAAAACTCCCTAGAAAGGCCAAAACCTAGGAAGAAACCTAGAGAGGTTATGTGGACCAGGCTATGTGGGGTGGCCAGTCCTCTTCTGGCTGTGCCGGGTGGAGATTATAACAGAACATGGCCAAGATGTTCAAATGTTCAAAGATGACCAGCTGGGTCAAATAATAATAATCACAGTGGTTGTCAAGGTTGCAACAGGTCAGCACCTCAGGAGTAAATGTCAGTTGGCTTTTCATAGCCGATCATTCAGAGTATCTCTACCGTTCCTGTTGTCTCTAGAGAGTTGAAAACAGCAGTTCTGGGACAGGTAGCACGTCCGGTGAACAGGTCAGGGTTCCATAGCCACAGGCAGAACAGTTGAAACTGGAGCAGCAGCACAGCCAGGTGGACTGGGGACAGCAAGGAGTCATCAGGCAAGGTAGTCCTGAGGCATGGTCCTAGGGCTCAGGTCCTCCGAGAGAGAAAAAGAAAGAAAGAGAGAAGGAGAGAGAGAATTAGAGAGAGCATACTTAAATTCACACAGGACACCGGATAAGACAGGAGAAGTACTCGAGATATAACAAACTGACCCTAGCCCCCCGACACATAAACTACTGCAGCATAAATACTGGAGGCTGAGACAGGAGGGGTTGGGAGACACTGTGGCCCCATCTGACGATACCCCCGGACAGGGCCAAACAGGCGGGATATAACCCCACCTACTTTGCCAAAGCACAGCCCCCACACCACTAGAGGGATATCTTCAACCACCAACTTACCATCCTGACACAAGGCCGAGTATAGCCCACAAAGATCTCCGCCACGGCACAACCGTGGGGGGGGCACCAACCCAGACAGGAAGATCACGTCAGTGACTCAACCCACTCAAGTGACGCACTCCTCCTAGGGACGGCATGGAAGAGCACCAGTAAGCCAGTGACTCAGCCCCTATAATAGGGTTATAGGCAGAGAATCCCAGTGGAGAAAGGGGAACTGGCCAGGCAGAGACAGCAAGGGCGGTTCGTTGCTCCAGAGCCTTTCCATTCATCTTCACACTCCTGGGCCAGACTGCACTCAATCATAAGACCTACTGAAGATATGAGTCTTCAGTAAAGACTTAAAGGTTGAGACCTAGTCTGCGTCTCTCTCATGGGTCGGCAGACCATTCCATAAAAATGGAGCTCTATAGGAGAAAGCCCTGCCTCCAGCTGTTTCCTTAGATATTCTAGGGACAGTAAGGAGGCCTGCGTCTTGTGACCGTGGAGTACGTGTAGGTATGTACGGCAAGACCAAATTGGAAAGATAGGTAGGAGCAAGCCCATGTAATGCTTTGTAAGTTAGCAGTAAAACATTGAAATCAGCCCTTGCCTTAACAGGAAGCCAGTGTAGAGAGGCTAGCACTGGAGCAATATGATCATATGGTCAAGATTCTAGAAGCCGTGTTTAGCACGAATTAGAGTTTATTTAGTGCTTTATCTGGGTGGCCGGAAAGTAGAGCATTGCAGTAGTCTAACCTAGAAGTGACAAAAGCATGGATTACTTTTTCTGCATCATTTTTGGACAGAAAGTTTCTGATTTTTGCAATGTTACGTAGATGGGGAAAAGCTGTCCTTGAAACAGTCTTGATATGTTCGTCAAAAGAGAGATCAAGGTCCAGAGTAACGCCGAGGTCCTTCACAGTTTTATTTGAGACGACTGTACAACCATCAAGATTTGTCAGATTCAACAGAAGATCTCTTTGTTTCTTGGGACCTAGAATAAGCATCTCTGTTTTGTCCGAGTATAAAGTAGAAAATTTGCAGCTATCCACTTGATTAGCCCTCCCTAGAGGCAGACTGACTATCTGGCATTTTGGGCAAATGTAAGATGGGCTGGTCCATTTTTAGCCCCGTGGGTCTGTCTAACTTGGGTTTTTGCACAAAATGATCATTATCTGGATAATAAAAATTAGCCAGTGTGCTAAAAATGCTAGGGCCGATTTCTGGTCCCAGTCTTCCCCTGGCCCTCCCCGAATCCTAACCTCTAATGTTTGTCAATCAAGTCGTGTGATGCTGCCATCACCATGCTTCATCGTAGGGATGGTGCCAAGTTTCCTCCAGACGTGATGCTTGGCATTCAGGCCAAAGAGTTCAATCTTGGTTTCATCAGACCAGAGAACCTTGTTTCCCATAGTCTGAGAGTCCTTTAGGTGCCTTTTGGCAAACTCTAAGAGGGCTGTCATGTGCCATTTACTGAGGAATGGCTTCTCTAACACGTCTGGCCACTCTAACATAAAGGCCTGATTGGTGGAGTGCTGATTGGTGGAGTGCTGCTGAGTGCAGAGATGGTTGTCCTCCACAGAAGAACTGTAGAGCTCGGGTTCTTGGTCACCTCCCCATGTCCAAGGCCCTTCTCCCTTCGTTGTTCAGTTTGGCCGGGAGGCCAGCTCTAGGAAGAGTCTTGCTGCAGAAATGTTTTGATACCTTTCCCCAGATCTGTGCCTTGTAGAAACATCTCAAGGATGATCAATGGAAACAGGATGCACCTGAGCTCTATTTCGAGTCTCATAGCAAATGGTCTGAATACTTATGTAAGTAAGGTATTTCTGTTTTTTTATGTTTAATACATTTGCAAAAATGTCTGTTTTTGCTTTGTCATTATGGGGTATTGTGTGTAGATTAATGAGAGGAAAAAATGATTTAATCAATTTTATAATAAGGCTGTAATGTAACAAAATGTGGAAAAAGTCAAGGAGTCTGATTACTTTCCGAATGCACTGTATGCTGTACATACATTGTCATATCTACTCTATGGCTCTGTAGAGCAGTGCTTCTTAATCTATTCCTGGATGTGTGTGTGTCATGATATCACTTAAGTATCAGCTGTCTCCTTTCCAAATGATTATGTTACCATGATCATACCCTGATGAAGACAGCTTGTCTGTCGAAACGTTGGATATTAGTAGGTTGTTAAATTATTGCACCTGAGCTCCTAGTGTGCGGCTCTCCTTTAATTTGTAAGTGTACTTTACTTCCCTAGCCAGCACCTCGCCGAAATAGGTGTACGTTTCTTTCGCCTCTAGATTATGCTCCCACACACACCACATCGGCCTCCTCATGAGAGCACATGGTCGTGGCAAGCCATCCATTATTAAACACACACACACACAGCTCTGAGAGAGGCTGAGGCTGCTGGGAATTTCACCAAATATCTAACGTCCCAAAGCTCTGGCTCTCTATCAGCAGTGTGTGTAGGAGAGGTCATTCAGTGTTGTGACTGCCACACACACACACACACACACACACACACACACACACACACACACACACACACACACACACACACACACACACACACACACACACACACACACACACACACACACACACACACACACACACTGCTGTCCACACAGAATCCACACAGAAACCACACACTGTGTCCTTTATGCCCACAGGGCCCGTACTCAGCACTGACACATGTGGGTGCCACAGAAGTTCTCCCTCTCTCTGTCCCAGCTTGGTGGACATACTTTAACTATCCCATTTATACCATAGCGACGATAGCATGCCAAAACTAGGCCCCCAAAAGAACAGTGTGTTTCAGCCTCAGATATTATGAACATATTGGTTTAAAACCCCTACAGCGGATGTATCCATAGAAACAAATCCCCAAACAGAATCAAATCTATGAGTTGTTTTGTTGAAGCAGACAAGAGCCCTCATGCTGTAGTGAGAGAATCATTCTAGTTGACAATGAGACAAGGGTGATATTGATTGGCTTGTGGAGAAGCAAGGCCCTGTCCAAATACACAAGGACGTTCCACTGGAGATTAAAAGGACTATTCATTTACCAGCGCTAACCAGTCCCAGAGGGATGCTTCCGTACACTCTCTCTCACTCACGCACACACACACACACGTTCCTATGAGAAGACATCCCGTTGTCTCATAACAATGACAATGTATATGTATATATGAGGTCATACAAATACACATGCATGTACATATGTACACACACACACACACACACACACACACACACACACACACACACACACACACACACACACACACACACACACACACACACACACGTTCCTATGAGAAGACATCCCGTTGTCTCATAACAATGACAATGTATATGTATATATGAGGTCATACAAATACACATGCATGTACATATGTACACTATGAGAAGACACGTTGTCTCATAACAATGACGTCATACAAATACACGCATGTACGCACTATGAGAAGACACACGCACATGCACGCACACACACACACACACACACACACACACACACATTCCTATGAGAAGACATTCCGTTGTCTCATAACAATGGCACAGATACACGGATCACTGTCATTCTCTAGACAACCACAAAGGAAAACAAAGAACGCAATGCTGTTTTCACTGAGCTGCTGCACTGTACACTCAATTCCAGCTTAAAGGCGGGAAAACAAGCCAAATCCTGCTTTTATGTTGATGAAAACATAAGGAGTTAAGCAGCCAAAATGTGGTCAAACAGAGGGGTGGTTCAAGTCATAAGTGGCTGGGGAACGGCTTCGTCTTTAGTCAATGGTAACCTACTAAAGTTGTCCTAGACCCCCTAAAAACAATGACTAAAATAATACAAATGAAATTAGTTGTCCTAGACCTACCAGACAGAGCAGCTAGTCCTACCTGTAGGGTTCGTGGAGTGATGTCCTGTGGTGTTTCTGGGCTGATATGTGCATTCTGTTTGTGTTGTTGTCGATTGGAAGCAGTGTTGTTGACCCCAGTGAAGGGATTACATTGTGGAGGGGTGTAATATGTCAGACTTATCACAGTCAGACAGGTCACGACACGGCCGGCCAGATAGATAGAGAGGAGAGGAGGGACACCGCCAAAGCCTGTTAGGGATCCTGCATCATCGTTGCAGGATCTCAGCCAATGATGACGACGCATCAAATGTGTCAACTGCCAGCACATGGCAGCAGGAGCCAAGCAATGCTGGATCAATACTGAGACATCATCTACAAAAGTTTTACAGGAGGTTTATTGGGGTGTTCTTTAGAGCCAAAACCAGTGAATAGCACAGCTGCAACACAGTTGGCCTAGTCTCGGATGTAGTAGTAAAGCCTACGTGCTAACTCCTTTCCCTCCAGAAGCATATTATCCCCAGTCACCATTGGTCCTTAGTCAAGTGTTGTTGTTGATAATGGCGGTATGAGCTGATTCCTAGAGCTACTGTAAGTCCCCCCAGGGGAGACTATTACAGTATGTTCACTGGATAATCAATCTATGTTTAAATGTCTTACATGCTCTGTGGGCACGACTTTCTTTCAGCAACACATTGCCATCCCTCCATCCATCACTTTCTACGACCATCGAGTTGGGCTTATTTAATGACAATGAATTTAGTCTGGTGCTCATTGAGCGAGAGGTTACTGATATAGATTCAATTACTTTATGTCACTTACTCTCCTACAAACGGATTCTAAAAGCTATACAGGCATTCAATATAGGGACTTTAAAAAAATGTCCGGCTCGTATTCATAGAACATCTCAGAGTAGGAATGCTGATCTTGGATCAGTTTGACCTTTTAGATCATAATTCATGAGATTACATGAACAGAGGGACCTGATCCTAGATCAGGCCTCCTACTTCCAGGTTAGAAACAGATAATATGACCATAAACTGTATATGAGTGTGGATGCGTCCAGTCTTCTAACTGACGGCTGTGTGTTGTGACCCAGCAGGATAGAACACCTGGGTCTGAATATGGCCATGCAGCTGCTGGTGGGAGTCCCTCTAGAGATGGTCCATGGAGCGCTGAGGATAGGACTGGTCTACGTGTGTGGTGTACTGGCAGGTGAGTACTGGATTAGGGTACACACACACATGGCACAAGTGCATGCACACACATTCAACCCCCCGCTATCAGGCTTCACCCCACTGTGTTTGGATAACAGTCATTCAGAAAACACGTATGTCTGGGACAGATGGGCTTGTGTTCTGACAGGCTTTCTTGTTGAGCATCAATGTTCCCCCCGGTCCAGAACAACAGAGAGAGGGGGAAGTGAATCATCTTAAAACACGAGAGAGAGAGAGAGAGAGAGAGAGAGAGAGAGAGAGAGAGAGAGAGAGAGAGAGAGAGAGAGAGAGAGAGAGAGAGAGAGAGAGAGAGAGAGAGAGAGAGAGAGGAGAGAGAGAGAAAGAGTAAAACACGAGAGAGAGAGAAAACACGAGAGAGAGAGAGAGAGAGAGAGAGAGAGAGAGAGAGAGCCTACTGAGATGTTATGCATCAGAGAGAGGAAGAGGACCAAGCCTACTGGGATGTTATGCATCAGCGAGAGGAAGAGGAAGGACCAAGCCTACTGGGATGTTATGCATCAGAGAGAGGAAGAGGACCAAGCCTACTGGGATGTTATGCATCAGCGAGAGGAAGAGGAAGGACCAAGCCTACTGGGATGTTATGCATCAGCGAGAGGAAGAGGAAGGACCAAGCCTACTGGGATGTTATGCATCAGAGAGAGGAAGAGGACCAAGCCTACTGGGATGTTATGCATCAGCGAGAGGAAGAGGAAGGACCAAGCCTACTGGGATGTTATGCATCAGAGAGAGGAAGAGGACCTAGCCTACTGGGATGTTATGCATCAGAGAGAGGAAGAGGACCAAGCCTCCTGGGATGTTATGCATCAGAGAGAGGAAGAGGACCAAGCCTCCTGGGATGTTATGCATCAGAGAGAGGAAGAGGACCAAGCCTCCTGGGATGTTATGCATCAGAGAGAGGAACTGGACCAAGCCTCCTGGGATGTTATGCATCAGAGAGAGGAAGAGGACCAAGCCTCCTGGGATGTTATGCATCAGAGAGAGGAAGAGGACCAAGCCTCCTGGGATGTTATGCATCAGAGAGAGGAACTGGACCAAGCCTACTGGGATGTTATGCATCAGAGAGAGGAAGAGGACCAAGCCTCCTGGGATGTTATGCATCAGAGAGAGGAAGAGGACCAAGCCTCCTGGGATGTTATGCATCAGAGAGAGGAAGAGGACCAAGCCTACTGGGATGTTATGCATCAGAGAGAGGAAGAGGACCAAGCCTCCTGGGATGTTATGCATCAGAGAGAGGAAGAGGACCAAGCCTACTGGGATGTTATGCATCAGAGAGAGGAAGAGGACCAAGCCTACTGGGATGCTATGCATCAGAGAGAGGAAGAGGCTTTCAAGGCAAATGTCATCGCTAGCTCCCTCGTGACATTAGTTGCTAATGTCATTTGAGTGCCCAGGGCTCCCCTCTCCCCCCTGGCCCAGTGCGGCTTGGCTCAGCATGGCTCAGTGCTCACTAGATTACCATGTGACCATGGGGTATGTTCTACACTGCCTGCTTATCATGCAGTGTACATGAGGAGTGGAGCGATAATCCAGCTTTAGCTTGAATTACCTCTGGAGCCAAACAAACATTATCAGGGATTTCTGCCTGCTGCCCTCTGGAAACTAAATGCTCAGGAAACATTCAGAGTGGAAATATTTGGATGGAAATGGTTGATGTTTGGGGATATTTAGCAAGGATATAACACCCTGTGGGTGGGAAAAACTGTAGAAGGGCAGAGGATTGCCAGCAGAGAGTGTAATTTTGTACCTTTTATTTAACTAGGCAAGTCAATTACGAAACAATTCTTATTTACAATGACGGCCTAACCCGATCACGGCCGGTTGTGATACAGCCCGGGATTGAATCAGGGTCTGCAGTGACACCTCTAGCACTGAGATGCAGTGCCTTAGACCGCTGCGCCACTAGGGAGCCCTATTCCATGTGTGTGTGTAAAGTTTGTGTGTGTGTTTATTTTACGGCGTGTGTGTTGGTGGAGTTAAATATTGTATATATGTATGAGGTTTTATATCTGGTTGTGTATGAAGATGGGTGTGTACACAGAAGCCTTTTGCCCCAGCTGTGGTGGCCTGTAGCTAAAAACCCCTACACACACACACACACACACACACACGGTGGTGGTACTGAGAGAGCCACTGTCCCCACGGGAACCTGCTGGTTAATTAGATATCGACCCACTGCAAGTGTGTGTGTGTGTGTGTGTGTGTGTGTAGAGGGAGGTTGTCTTCTGTGTTGTTTTGTCTGGGATAATGTTGTTATGGTGGAGATAAGTGCTTAGCTGTACCAACCGGGTCAGAGGTCAATAGGGACCCAGGTGTCCAGCGAGATGTCAATACTCAATATGGGCTTTTAAGGCTGTAATACAAATCAAATCACATTTTATTTGTCAAATGCGCCGAATACATCAGGTGTAGGCAGACCTTACAGTGAAATGCTTACTTACAAGTCCCTAACCAACAATGCAGTTTTAAGAAAATACCCCCAAAAAAATCATAAATAAAAGGAACAAATAATTAAAGAGCAGCAGTAAAATAACACTAGTGAGGCTATATTCAGGGGGTACCTGGTCAGAGTCAATGTGCGGAGGCACCAGTTAGTCGAGGTAATTGAGGTAATATGTACATGTAGATAAAGTTATTAAAGCGACTATGCATAGATAATAAACAGAGAGCAGCAGCAGCGTAAAAGAGGGGGGGACATCCAAATAGTGACTTAGAGAGACTCATGATCGAACGCAGGCACAAACAACAAAAACACACATCATGTTTTACTATACTTGTTGGGACCTAAAATTGATTACCATTCAAAATCCTATTTTCCTTAACCCCTAACCCTAACTCCTAACCCTTACCCTAATTCCTCCCATACCCTATTTGCAACCCGAAACCTAACCCTTAAGCCTAAAATATGTTTTTGTCCTTGTGCAGGCCGGCGAAATGTCCCCTTGTTTTACTACCCTTGTGGGGACTTTGGGGTATTTCCTGTATCCACTCTACCTCTCTCTGATGATGAGTAGCACTGATGCTGTGTAGATAATGTGGCCAAACGTAGTATTCCCTCATTGGCAGCAAGATTCATCACTATGTCCTAGTTTGGAAGTTTAACCAACAAACAAGATAGATGACATGTCAGTTTCTCACCCAACAACTGACCCAGAGGGCCTCCAGAGAGACTACAAAGGGAAGGAAGTCCTTTAGTAGGTGTGGGGGTTGTTACAGTGGTAAAACAATTATATTAACAGAGATAATTGTGGTAATAATGGTCTTCCTATCTGTCTACACACACACACACCTTGAGCAGAGGAACCAGAGTGGTGTGTGTTGTCTAACAGGTGTGTGTGTGTCTCTCTCTCTCTCTCTCTCTCTCTGTGTGTGTGTGTGTGTGTATTTCTCTCTTTCTCGCTATCTCTGTGTGTGTTACTGTGTGCGTGTGTGTGTCTCAGGAAACATGTAATTATCAGCTTAGATCTCCATTCAGTGATTGATGCTTAAATACATTTTAATTACACACACACCTCCTCTGCTTTGATGTCTACTTCAGGAAGAGCACTAACTACTACAGCTAGTTCAGGTATTTCAGATAATACAGTACATTCATACTTTTCTAGTTAATTGATGATGTGATGTACTGTTAAACTTCTAAGTGATGATGTAGTGGTTGCTTGGTCTCAGTGTGTGTGTGTGTCTTCAGTGTCTCGATGCTCTCTCTTTTAGTCTGACAGACAGTACTTCCTCACTGTCCTCCTTAAAGGAATATTAATGTTACACTAAAAAGGTAGATCCGATTTGTGTTTCATCTCCCTCAAATGCCTGACGGAAAGAAACCGTTGTCAGTATGGGAATGGGGCCTCTTGTGTGTGTGTGTGTGTGTGTGTGTGTGTGTGTGTGTGTGTGTGTGTGTGTGTGTGTGTGTGTGTGTGTGTGTGTGTGTGTGTGTGTGTGTGTGTGTGTGTGTGTGTGTGTGTGTGTGTGTGTGTGTGTGTGTGTGCACATATGTACATGCATGTGTATTTGTATGACCTCACATATACAATTTAAGTAGTACTTTAAAGTATTTTTATTAAGTACTTTACATACTTAATAAAAATACTTTAAAGTACTACTTAAGTTGTTTTGTGGGCATATTTGTACTTTACTATTTATATTTTTATAATATACTTTTTACTTCATACATTTTATCTGACATCCAACAGTCACATTTTGAATGCTTAGCAGGACAGGAAAATGGTCCAGTTCTCACACTTATCAAGAGAACGTCCCTTGTCATCCCTACTGTCTCTGATCTGGTGGACTCACACATGCTTCATTTGTAAATGATGGCTGCGTGTTGGAATGTCTTCCTGGCTATCCATAAATGACAAAAACAAGAAAATGGTGCCATCTAGTTAGCTTAGTATAAGGAATGTGAAATGATTTATACTTTTACTTAAGTATATTTGAACAATTACATTTACTTTTGATACTTAAAGTATATTTAACACCAAATACTTTTAGACTTTTACTCAAGTAGAATTTTACTTGATGACCTTTACTTTTACTCAAGTATGAAAATGTGGTACTTTTTCCACCACTGCATGTGTGTGTGTGGCTGGGCTCACCCCTGGCTGTTTTCCTTCCAGAAACAGCAGCCTGATTGTAATGACTTATTATCGAATGGTGATTTAACCTTTTACTGCAGTGGGCTGAATCAGAGTCACACAGAGTGATTCTTTGTAGCCTTAAACAAATCTACTTGGAAACAAAAGTATACGCCTCACACACATGGTTATGGGCTTAAAATATAGATATAGAGTTGATTGTATTACATTTTGACTTTGCATCCCAATAGTACACTTTATATACGTCACAGAAGACTGAAATATAACAAAACCGTTTGAAATAGAAACACTGGATTTTCGGCTGGATTTTTAAAAATTATGTTGATTAATTATGAAAAATATGAATGACATTCCACCCGTGAGGCCACTAGGTCATTTGACTGCAGGATAGGGCTACTATTGTGAAGCTCCCATAGAGCAGACTCTTCATGACAGCAGCCATACCTACACACACACACACACACACACTTGAGATTCATTCATCACCCCACATGTTCCCCAGTGCTGCGTAGGCAGGTGCGTCTCATGTAGTTAGCATCCATAATTCAAGCAAGCCAGCCAATGGACACAGAGCTAAGGAGTGGGGAGAAAAGACCCCTGTGGTATAGTGTGTATTGGTAGGGGGGCAGGCGTGCGTGTACACTTGTGTCTGCGCACACATGCCTGCATATAGAGTGTGTCAGAACTCCTTTGTCCACACACCTTCCTAGGGAACACTAGGAACTCTCTCTCTCTATGTGTAATTCAATACTCCCCCTCAGCAAGCAGTTCTCTATTGTTCTGGTTGTGTCTGTCGCTCTGGTTGTGTATGTTGTTCTGGTTGTGTCTGTCGCTGGTTGTGTATGTTGATTATTTGATTGATTCTAACCTCTGACCTCTGACCCTGGCAGGCTCCCTGGCCGTCTCTGTCACTGATATGACTGCTCCGGTGGTGGGGTCGTCAGGAGGAGTCTATGCCCTGGTCTCAGCACACCTGGCCAATGTCGTCATGGTAAGGATGTGTGTGTGTTTGTGCGTGCGTGCGTTTCAGAGCAGCCCTCTTGTCATGAGATTACTATCATGCTCAGACATTCATCATGTGGCATCAAAGCAGGGCATTCTAGGGCCCAGTCTATGGATTCCATACATTCCTGCCTTTCAGCTTTCCCATTTACAAAGAGTGGAAGGGTGTGTCGACTATCTAGTGTTGAAAGTGTGTGTGTGTTGTGCACTGCATAGTGTTAGAGTGTAATTAGATAATTGTCATATAACTTGATTTTCTCCCATTCTGAGCCTGCAAGTAAATTCACCTTTGACCTTAGCTGTGCTCTGATTGGTTCAATCCATGCATACTACCCTACAAGGTTATAACCTTAGAAGTAGGGGCCATAAGGCCATACTGCTGTCTATATAATTGGATGGTCCCTGTCATCGAATATTTACACCAGTGGGCCCTTTACAATCCTCGGTGGTGCTTCCTCCTCTCAGACAAATTTCCTACAACACCAAGAATAGGGAGAAGGTCAAGGGTCATCACATGATGTCTTTGTTGGCTCTGAAAGCTATCATGGAAGGGGAAAGATATGTTATTGTTGTAATCTATGTGTCACTCTGAATGTTGACAGTTCTGTAAGTCGCTTTGGACATAGTAAGTGTCTGTTACATTACTATCTTATGTAGGAAATGAACGAGGCTTAGTGTCATGGATTATAGTATCATTATTAATAGGGCCAGGTGTTTTTCCTGGTCAGGTAACATGGTCAGGGACAAACCCAGGTCCATGTTTTCTAACATGGGAAAACCCCTGGCCTGAATCATGAACCCTTTATCTTGCTCTCTCTCTCACTCCTTTTCTCATCAACTCACTCTGCTCCTCTCTCCCCAGAACTGGTCGGGTATGAAATGTCAGTTTAAGCTGTTCCGGATGGCCATGGCTCTGGTCTGCAGTAAGTCTGTCTAAACTCTGAAGTTTCTCTATATTCAAATCCGATCTGAGATACCCCAGTCAGTCCCTACACCACTGTGTGACTAGCCACAGCCTGCAGGTAACCAAAACCAACACGCTGTTAATTTGGATCATTAAAAAACAAAGTCGCTAGAGGGAACTCCGGTCTTGCGTACTGTTACAATAACCTTGCTCTTGACCTAGTTAGTACCGTGGTGGATGTAGGTTTGGAGACAGGAAGGGCCCTGTGGCTAGCAATAGACAGTTAGAAAGAACATACCTTACTGGTAAGATTAATGTGAGCAACGAGGACGGGTTTGTTGTGGTCTTAACCTTTATAGTACCTAACCAACTTCTTATTTTTCACTTTCTTTCACTATTTTACACTTACAATTTGGCAAGTTACCAAGATTTGTAAGAGATAAACATAGCAGTATTTACAATAAAATAAAATAATAAATAACAATATCACTTGTTCACTATGGAAACAGGACTATTACCAGCATTATGGTAACCCTTCTCTCTCCACCCCCGTCAGTGAGTGTGGAGTTCGGCCGTGCCGTGTGGCTGCGGTTCTACCCGCCGGCCTTCCCGCCCTGCCCCAACCCCAGCTTTGTGGCCCACCTGGGGGGTGTGATGGTGGGGCTCACCCTGGGGGTTGTAGTCCTCCAGAACTACGAGCAGCGTCTCCAAGAGCAGTCTCTATTCTGGATCTTCTTCTCCGTCTACTTCCTCTTTGTCCTCTGTGCTGTCTTCTGGAACGTCTTCGCCTACAGCCTGCTGGACGTCCGGCTCCCCCCCATGCTTTGAGCTCTGAGAGGTGGCTACATGAGCTGCACCCCCCTCCCCCAGCCCCATAGGCCTCTGAACAAGTCTGGTCTCAATAGTGCAGGGCTGCATGCTAAGCCAGTTGGGCTTTTCAGAGAAAACTGAGAGGGCCAACTGCGTACCTCAGATCCGATGGAACATAACAATCTAGGTCCAAGACTTCAGAATTTGTATCTTCATTCTAGAGTACTGTATGGAACAGAGTATGTCGGCATCTCCTCTTAAATCCAATGGTGCCTGAAACTGTAAGAAAGAGGTTCATATGACAGTTAGCTTCAATAAAGGACAATTTCATAGGGTTGGAGATTGTGATGATACCCATGTCTCCAATCTGTCATACTATAGTACTGTTATCTGAAATGAAGCCATGAAATGTTCCACTGTTGACATGTTACACTGTACTGAGTACATCTGATGTGACATGGGTTTGTTCCAACTTCCTGATTTTTGTCTGGTTACCTGACTGTTTATACATTCAACGATGCTACGTGTACATTGTTGCCTTTCACAATATGTCTGGCAAGACAAATGGCTGAAGCAGAATGAGATGGGAACTCAAGCTAGATATTTTCAGGCTTACATTTTTGTTGTTGCCTTTGGTGTGTCTTGCTCTAAGTCTTAACTGTGTCAAGCACTCTTGTCACCCCAAAGCTGTGTGTGTGTGTGTGTGTGTGTGTGTGTGTGTGTGTGTGTGTGTGTGTGTGTGTGTGTGTGTGTGTGTGTGTGTGTGTGTGTGTGTGTGTGTGTGTGTGTGTGTGTGTGTGTGTGTGTGTGTGTGTGTGAGAGAGAGAGTTCTCACCTATACAGTATGGCATGCACAGTACTGGAGGAGTGGACAGTATTGGAGAAGAGGACAGTATCATCCGGGTTACACTGATTTACATTATTCTGTTATGTGCAAATGGAAATGGAAGTTGTCATAAGGTGAATGCACCAATTTGTAAGTCGCTCTGGATAAGAGCGTCTGCTAAATTACTTAAATGTAAATGTAAATGTAAACAAAGATAGAAGTGCGGTTCAAACCCTGACCGTGTGTTCCTGACCATTGCCAAAACCCACCCTTAACCAATAGCATACAAAAGACGGAGCACTACAGAGAACATGTACTGTTTTATTAATAGGGGAATATGTTGCCTTTTGTGATGAGTACTGGTTGAGTTGAATGTCAACATTCTCCCTCTGGCACAGACTTATTGATAGGTATTCAATATTGAACTCTGTTACAGACTGTGGAAATGGTGCTGCATGTGAATAGGTTCCTCCCTCCAGAGTTAGCCTTCAGTTAGTACTGTACTGTCAATGCCCTTATTAAGGAGAAAGCTAAGCCATGTTGTATTGGATGCTGTGTTTGCTTCAACAGGAGAACACGTCGCATCTCAACCAACCAAGGCTCAAATTAGCCTGGTCCCAGATCTGTTTGTGCTCTTACCAACTCCATTGCTGTCATTGTCAAGCCACAGATGTTTGGCATGACAATGAGTGACATGGAGTTGACATGGCACCAGGAACAGACTGGCACCCAGTCTAGCTCAAGAGTTTACTTTAACTTAACCTCACGTTATGCCGCTTCACACAAAATAAATACTAAGAAAGACTGTAAGTATTAACCAATTAATATGTTAACATACAATAGCTGGTTGTTGATTGTTGAATTGGTCTACATCGTGATGTGTAAAATATCCTGTGTATTTAACATTTGTTGATTGTATATTATAAGGTCTATGATACGGAACATAGTGGTAACTGACAATATTTTAACATGTGCATATTTTGTAGATTTGATATGTAAATACTGTACTGGAATACATTAAACTGTTTTTATAATGAAACGTATTCTGACCTCTTGGTGTTATTTATGATTCAACCTGCACAAGTGTTTTGAAAGACCATTTTCATTGAATGCCTTTTGTTTTACTGCCCCCCCCTCCCGCACACACACACACACACACACACACACACACACACACACACACACACACACACACACACACACTATCCCTATTGCCCAACTTCCCCAGCCAGACAGTTTTTTAGCAACACATTTGAACTGCGATGACTGTTCAGCAAACTGATTGTCTAGAGTAGACTAAGGCCTCTTTCACATAGGCAAACAATGGAGGCAACAAGGGACCAATAGAGAAAAGGCCTCAGTGTTGTGAAGATATCCAAACAAACCCAATTGTGTCCTCGCTCCAAACATCATAGTGTCCAGACACACACAGCAGTCTTTCTCTGTGGTCAGGGATCACCCGACCCCCTGTAGTGCAAAGAGACCTCCTCGGACCAAAGCTGTTTCGGTCACAAAACCGGATGAACTTTCCAAATGGTGTTTGGCGAGAGCTCTAGCCTGAGTAGCCGAAGAGGCATTTGAGAAAACAGTTGATGTCAAAGTAATCAATGAAATGCGTGAGGACATCAATAATGGCTGATGATGTTGAAAAGGCTTTCGACTGACCGTCTTGAGTGGTGTTTTCTATTAAAAACTTTGGAAGCATTCAACTTTCCAGTTGAAGTAATACATTTCATAAAAATATTATATAAATATCCTAAAGCAAGAATATACACAAATAATACAATATCTGAATAAATTGCTTTAGAAAGGGGCACCGGACAGGGATGTCCTCTCTCCCCCCTCCTGTTTGCACTGGCAATTGAACCAAGAAATAATTGGACAAGAGGACCCGAACGTAACAGGTATCAGTATTGGTAAACATGAATATATACTAAACTTATTTGCCAACGATCTCCTGATATACCTGACTAATATTGAATGTAATGCCCCCATTGTTAAAAATATTTCTGGAATACTCTAAAAACTTAAATAATTGCCATAGGAAAAATAAAAAGAATAACTCATGATCTACAGCAATCCGTTAAGTGGACCACAAAAAAATATGAAATACTTAGGTATTTGCTTAATAGGTTAAAACAAAGAAAAAACACATAAAGATAACTTCATCTCATTACTCAACAACTTGAAAGCAGATCTAATTAAATTGATCAATCTCCCCATAAATCTTACAGGTAGAATACACCTCTTTAGACTGGCATTGCTCCCAAAGTTTTTATATTTGGTTTCGGTAATACTAATTACCCCACAGATGACATTCTTAGTATACTTGGCCATAACAGACTTTATATGAGCAAATAAAACTCATTGAGTAAATAGGATAGTTTTACATTTCCCTAAGTCTAAGGGTGGTTAGAGACAAAGTAAAGTCGCTCAAACACGAGACATATGTGGCAGGGTCTACAGTCAATCACGGATTATAAAAAGAAAACCAGCCCCGTAGCAGACATCGACGTCTTGCTCCCAGACAAATAAAACATCTTTGCCCGCTTTGAGGACAATACAGTGCCACTGACACGGCCCGCTACCAAAGCGTGTGGGCTCTCCTTCACCGTGGCCAACATGAGTAAAACATTTAAACATGTTAACCTTCGCAGGGCTGCCGGCCCAAACGGCATCCCCAGCCACATCCACAGAGCATGCGCAGAACAGCTGGCTGGTGTGTTTACGGACATATTCAATCATCCTTATCCCAGTCTGCTGTGCCATCATGCTTCAGGATGGCCACCATTGTTCTTGTTCCCAAGAAATCTAAGGTAACTGAACTAAATTACTATCGCCCCGTAGCACTCACTTCTGTCATCATGAAGTGCTTTGAGAGACTAGTCAAGGATCATATCACCTCCACCCTACCTGATACCCTAGACCCACTCCAATTTGCTTACTACCCCAATAGGTCCACAGACGATGCAATTGCCATCACACTGCACTCTGCCCTATCCCATCTGGACAAGAGGAATACATATGCAAGAATGCTGTTCATCGACTACAGCACAGCATTTAACACCATAGTACCCTCCAAAATTGTCATTAAGCTGGACGAGGTCCTGGACTTCCTGACGGGCCGCCCCCAGGTGGTGAGGGTAGGAAACAACATCTCCACCCCGCTGATCCTCAACACTGGGGACCCACAAGGGTCCGTTCTCAGCCCTCTCATGTACTACCTGTTCACCCATGACTGCGTGGCCATGCATGCCTACAACTCAATCATGAAGTTGGCAGATGACACTACAGCGGTAGGCCTGATTACCAACAACGACAAGACAGCCTACAGGGAGGAGGTGAGGGCCCTCTGAGTGTGGTGTCAGGAAAATAACCTCTCACTCAATGTCAATAAAACAAAGGAGATGATTGTGGACTTCAGGAAACAGCAGAGGGAGCACCCCCCTATCCACATTGATGGGACAGTAATGGAGAAGGTAGAAAGTTAAGTTCCTCGGCGTACACATCACGGACAAACTGAAATGGTCCACCCACACAGACAGCGTGGTGAAGAAGGCGCAACAGCGCCTCTTCAACCTCAGGAGGCTGAAGAAATGTGGCTTGACACCTAAAACACTCACAAACCGGGGGCAAACTACCTACCCTCCAGATACCTTCAGCACCCGATGTCACAGGAAGACAAAAATCAAATCAAATCTCTCCAGAGGGTAGTGAGGTCTGCACAACGCATCACCGGGGGGCAAACTACCTGCCCTCCAGGACACCTACACCACCCGATGTCACAGGAAGGCCATAAAGATCATCAAGGACCACAACCACCCGAGCCACTGCCTGTTCACCCCGCTATCATCCAGAAGGCAAGGTCAGTACAGGTGCATCAAAGCTGGGACCGAGAGACTGAAAAACAGCTTCTATCTCAAGGCCATCAGACTGTTAAACAGCCACCACTAACATTGAGTGGCTGCTGCCAACACATTGACTCAACTCCAGCCACTTTAATAATGGGAATTGATGGGAAATTATGTAAAATATATCACTAGCCACTTTAAACAATGCTACCTAATATAATGTTTACATACCCTACATTATTCATCTCATATGTATATGTATATACTGTACTCTATATCATCTACTGCATCTTTATGTAATACATGTATCACTAGCCACTTTAACTATGCCACTTTGTTTACATACTCATCTCATATGTATATACTGCACTCAATACCATCTACTGTATCTTGCCTATGCCGCTCTGTACCATCACTCACTCATATATCTTTATGTACATATTCTTTATCCCCTTACACTTGTGTCTATAAGGTACTAGTTTTGGACTTGTTAGCTAGATTACTTGTTGGTTATTACTGCATTGTCGGAACTAGAAGCACAAGCATTTTGCTACACTCGCATTAACATCTGCTAACCATGTGTATGTGACAAATAAAATTTGATTTGATTTGATTTGATCAAATCAAATTGATTTATATAGCCCTTCGTACATCAGCTGATATCTCAAAGTGCTCTACAGAAACCCAGCCTAAAACCCCAAACAGCAAGCAATGCAGGTGTAGAAGCACGGTGGCTAGGAAAAACTCCCTAGAAAGGCCAAAACCTAGGAAGAAACCTAGAGAGGAACCAGGCTATGTGGGGTGGCCAGTCCTCTTCTGGCTGTGCCGGGTGGAGATTATAACAGAACATGGCCAAGATGTTCAAATGTTCATAAATGACCAGCATGGTTGTATAATAATAAGGCAGAACAGTTGAAACTGGAGCAGCAGCACGGTCAGGTGGACTGGGGACAGCAAGGAGTCATCATGTCAGGTAGTCCTGGGGCATGGTCCTAGGGCTCAGGTCCTCCGAGAGAGAGAAAGAAAGAGAGAAGGAGAGAATTAGAGAACGCACACTTAGATTCACACAGGACACCGAATCGGACAGGAGAAGTACTCCAGATATAACAAACTGACCCTAGCCCCCCGACACATAAACTACTGCAGCATAAATACTGGAGGCTCAGACAGGAGGGGTCAGGAGACACTGTGGCCCCATCCGTGGACACCCCCGCACAGGGCCAAACAGGAAGGATATAACCCCACCCACTTTGCCAAAGCACAGCCCCCTCACCACTAGAGGGATATCTTCAACCACCAACAAAAAGATCGCTATCATCCAGAAGGCGAGGTCAGTACAGGTGCATCAAAGCTGGGACCGAGAGACTGAAAAACAGCTTCTATCTCAAGGCCATCAGACAGTTAAACAGCCATCACTAACATAGAGTGACTGCTGCCAACATACAGACTCAAATGTCTGACCACTTCAATAAATGTAATATATGGATTCAATAGTCACTTTAAATAACGCCACGTTAATAATGTCTACATATTCTACATTACTCATCTCATGTGTATATACTGTATTCTATACCATGCACTGCACCTTGCCTATGCCGCACGGCCATCGCTCATCCATGTATTTATATGTACTGTGAGCGTACAAAGTAATTAGGCGTCACTCTAAAGCTGGAAGGTGGAATAAACGAGTCAGGAGTAGGTTTTTCTGATTGAACACGGTTCTCTATTGAGGGTATTTTGTCAACAAAAACATTAACATAATCAATGAAAAATCTTCCAAGGAAAAAACACACATCTTCTTCTCCAGATGAAACAAGAACACAATAGGATAATCTTTAAACTACAACAAACATAAATCACGGGTTTGTCACCGTCTTCGTGGTTCTTTCAGCACAGCTTCTCTCTCTCGGTGGCCATCTTCCAGAGATAGTTTCCCCTCCTCTGCTGGGTCCATTCTCTCTTTTATAGGGGAAGGAGAGTATCTCATTAGTACCGTCAGCTGTGCTTAATTGACTCTGGTTACCTGGTCTCCCATGCTTTGTTGGGCTACTATCCATGAGCCCAGCCTGCCCTCTAGTGGTCCTTCCACATACCTTCCCCCCCAGGACCGAACCGGAGGGTCGGGCGCCAGACGCACCGTCTTGGTCGCGTCGGGACAGCGCGTCTGCATTCCCGTTCCTCGATCCGGCCCTGTGGATGACATGGAAAGAGAACGGTTGTAAAGACAAAAACCATCTGGCTATTCTGTTGTTATTGTTTCTCTTACCAGCCATCCACGTGAGGGGCGCATGGTCA
The DNA here is from genome assembly GCF_021184085.1 of Oncorhynchus gorbuscha. Taxonomy (NCBI): domain Eukaryota; kingdom Metazoa; phylum Chordata; class Actinopteri; order Salmoniformes; family Salmonidae; genus Oncorhynchus; species Oncorhynchus gorbuscha. The sequence continues at coordinate 12,845,957 of NC_060190.1, read as the reverse complement.
GTAACTAATGCAAACCTCCGACCCAGTAGGTAGTACCGGAGATAATCGAGGGCCCACTTGATGGCTAAGGCCTCTTTCTCTACGGTCGCATACCTCTGTTCCCGATCGCTGAGTTTCCTACTAATGAAGAGAATCGGCTTCTCTGCTTCACCTTCACCCTGAGCTAGTACGGCCCCGAGCCCTGTATCCGAGGCGTCGACCTGCACAATGAACTCTTGTGAGAAGTCCGGAGCCTGTAGAACGGGATCAGAACACAGGCCATCTTTTAACAATTGAAAGGCCTCTTCCGCCTCGTCTTTCCACTCTACCTGGTTTGGCAGGTTTTTCCTGATGAGGTTTGTGAGGGGTTGGCAATGGTTGCATATCCTGGGATAAAACGGCGATAATATCCTGTTATCCCTAAGAAGGCCCGAACGTCTCGCTTGGTCCGGGGTCGAGGCCAGTCACGAATTGCCCTGGTCTTCTCTGCTTGCGGGCGTATTTTCCCATTCCCCACGGTATACCCCAGGTATTCCGCTTCGGACAGGCCCAGGCAGCATTTACTTGGATTGGCTGTCAACCCTGTGGCTTCCAAACTCACGAGCACCGCCCGTAATCGCAGGAGGTGACTATCCCAGTCCTCGCTGTGGATGACCACATCGTCTATGTACGCCGCTGCATACTCTTGATGGGGCCGTAGAATGGCATCCATGAGGCGTTGGAAGGTTGCAGCGGCTCCGTGCAGTCCGAAGGGCATCCTCACATACTGGAAAAGCCCCTCTGGGGTGGCGAAGGCAGTCTTTGGGCGATCCTCCGGAGCCACCGGCACTTGCCAATATCCCTTCGTCAAATCCAGGGTAGTGATGAACTTGGCCTTTCCTAAGCGTTCCAAGAGTTCATCCACGCGGGGCATGGGGTACGCATCGAATGTAGAGATGGCATTCACGCCCCTAAAGTCGTTGCAGAGTCTCATACTACCATCGGCTTTGGGGACCAGGACTATGGGACTGGACCACTCGCTCGTCGAGGGCTCGATCACACCCATCCTCAACATCTCACTCACCTCTTTCTTAGCGATGACTCGGCGAGCCTCAGGAATCCTGTAAGGGCGGATATGCACTTTCTTGCCGGGTTCAGTGTGGATATGGTGGAACAGGACATCTGTTTGTCCTGGGAATGGAGAGAATATTCGACCAAAGTTCATAAACAGCTTGTCTAGCTGTCTTGACTGCTCCGGTAGGAGAGTTTGGCCACGGCGCACCTGTGGTAGAGCCTCTTTTTTTTCTTTGCCCTTCAGGGCTATCAAAGCCACCTCCTCTTCTCGTCCATGGTACGTCTTCAGCAGGTTTATGTGATAGAGTTGGACCTTCTTCCTCCTGTCAGGTTGCTTGATGAGGTAATTGACCGGTGAGACCCTTTTCATTACCTCGTAGGGCCCCCTCCACTGCGCCAGCAAGCGATGTTCGGCCGTGGGCACAAGCACCATCACTTTCTCTCCCACGGTGAACTCACGGGGGGTCGCAGATTTATCATAGGCCCGGCCTTGGGTCCTTTGGGCCTTCTCCATATGCTCCTTGACTATGGGCCACACTGCTGACAGGCGGTCTCTCATCAGGGTAACGTGTTCTATTGTGGATCGAAAGGGGCATGGTTGGGTCTCCCAGGTCTCCTTGGCTAAGTCGAGGATTCCTCGACAGGGTCTGCCATAGAGCAATTCAAACGGAGAGAATCCAGTGGATGCCTGAGGTACTTCTCGCAGGGCAAACATTAAGTGTGGGAGAAGCATGTCCCAGTTTTTTCAGTCTCGGGACACCACTCTTCTCAACATGCTTTTAATTGTTTTGTTCAAGCGTTCACACAACCCATCTGTTTGAGGGTGGAATATGCTTGTACGTATCTGTTGAACCTGATATAACCGACACAAGTCCTTCATCAACCGGGACATGAACGGGGTTCCTTGATCGGTTAAGATAGTCTTGGGAAGGCCCACACGAGAGAACATCAGGAATAACTCCTTGGCAATTCCCTTTGACGACATGTTACGCAGGGGTATGGCCTCCGGGAACTTGGTAGCATAATCTATAACCACTAGGATGTACTCGTGTCCTCTGGCGGATTTTGGGAGGGGTCCTACGAGGTCCATAGCTATGCGTTCAAAGGGAGTCTCTATGATGGGGAGAGGAATCAAAGGGTTACGTAGGTGTGGCCGTGGGGCTGTACGTTGACATTGATCACACGTCTTACAATACCTGGCCACATCTCGGGTGACACGGGGCCAATAGAATCTCTGCATGATTCTGTCAATAGTCTTGTCTCGTGCCAGGTGTCCTCCTAGGACGTGGGAATGGGCTAACTGTAGAACTGTATCCCTGTATGGTCTAGGCACCATTAGTAATTCCTGGTTTTCCCCCCTTCGTCGTACGACCCAGTATAAGAGACCCCGCCTGATTGCATAGTAAGGAAGAGGGGGTTCACCTGATCCGTCGACGTTCCTCCCGTCGATCACCTTCACCTTCCTCATGGCCTCCCTTAGGTCTGGGTCTCTATGCTGCGAGGTGCCGAACTGTCCCTTTAATTCCTGGGGCAGGTCAACCTCAGTAGAGGGATGTGGAGGTTGTTCCACATCCCCATCAGGGGAGACCGAGGAGAATCCCTTCCAGGTTCCCTCCTCGGATGGAGCTTCAAATATATCCCTTAGTGCCTGGTTGCTCCTTCCTTCCTGCGTTGTGTATAACCCTTCACAGGTGTCTTCATCGGTGGTTTCCTGGAATATCTGTCGTAAACGTTGGGTCGCTATTTCTTCCTCTGCAGTAGAGGACGAGGACGCGGCTACGTCTCCTTGTAGTACTACTACCTCGGGCTTGGAGATTCTCTTCTTTCCTGTCCCCCTTCTTCCCGTGCATAACGTCATCTGCCGAAGCTCCTTATATAGGGGACAGTCTCTCCCGATCAATAATGGCACCTTCAGCTGGGGCACTTTCCCTGCCCTGACTGTACACCTTCCTTTTGGAGTGAGAATAGGCAGATTCACAGTGGGGTAATAGTGGGTGTCTCCATGGATACAGGATACGGCTACTTTGTCTGGTAGCAGTGTTGCGGAGGTCACCATCCGCTCCTCTACTAACGTAACCATACTTCCTGAGTCGAGAATAGCTACCACATCTTGTCCTTCAACTCGCACCGGAATCTCTGAGGCTGGGGCTATCTCTGCTAACCAACAGTGTTGATCCTGCCCCCTCAAAACGGGATGTGTGGGGGTAGGCAGTGACGACTCCGTGACCATGGGCTCATCCTTGCTAGGACATTGTGGGGCATAATGGTTGGGAGACTGACACTTATAACACCGACCCGGCTGTGTGGTGGCTGACTTCTCCCACCTCCGGGGGGGGCTTGAACGTTTCGGTGGCAGGCGCGCCAGGGTGAGTCGTGGTACGGGATTGGAAGACTCCTTCCGTTCCTCCTTGTCACTTTTTAACAGCTCCCCTGTAGACCAATATGTTTCCACCGTCTGGGCTATGTCGTCGGCTGACAACGGGTTGGCTTGCCCCACAACCCTTTTTAAGTCACTGGGTAATTCTCTCAATATCTTGTCCACTACGAGAGTCTCTATCACATGTCCTACTCCTTTTCCAGGTTCTAGCCACTGTTTCGTCAGTCGTATTAAGGCGAAGATCTGGGCACGGACGGGTTGATCAGCTGTATAGGTCCATTGATGGAACTTTACAGCCCTATCTCTGGCAGTCAGCTGGTACCGGGACAGGATCTCGGTTTTTAGTCGCCCATAGTCCGCAGC